>NW_028186330.1:1028435-1201727 GCF_003343005.1 Rhea americana
GGAAAGGAAAAGAAAAGAAAGAAGAAGAAAGAGTGTACTTCTTTCTCCCCTCCACCGCATTACGCCTGCACCCAGAGCTAAGCCTGGGCAGAAACACTTTTTGCTGCATTTGGAATAAAGTAGTCAGTAAGGTCCTCACAGGAGAGAGCCCRCAGAGGCAGCGCTGACTTTAGCCTATTTTCGGGGAGAGTCGGTATCTTCCCCCCCCTTTCCCCTCTCTTTCTTAACTAGCCTCTTTGCAACCTGCTGTGGCTCTCAGAGGAGACAGCAGGATGGGCAGCTGTAACCAGCCTGATGAGGGCTGCTGATGCAACCGCACGAGCCAGAGACAAGCCTCTCGATGGCTTTTTAATGTGCTGGGCCCAGCTCATAAGAAGGGTCAAAAAAAGCAGCTTTCTTGACCAGCGTTTGCCAGGAGGAGAGCTGCAGCAGCACCGTGTCCCTGCTCCCTGCTCTCACCACCACACAGGAAATAGGCGATACCCAAGGATCGAACAAGTGCAAAGTAAACAAACCGAAACAGCAGAGAGATTTCTAATCCCTTTGAGAGATCGCAGACTTTAGTAACACTTGTAACTCTGCTGAAGAACAATTCAGACTGATGAAACCAYTCCCCAAGATAAACAAGCTTTTAAAACTGTTCCTCTTCCCCAGTCAGGGTGGAGGAGGCCAAGGCACGTATTTCTCGTGAGAATTTAGGATCTTTTCAAGATAGTGCAGCTGTTAACTTTTCTGTGCCTGACTCCTGACACAAAGGGTCAGAAGCAAATATTGCAAAGAGGAAAATGGAAGTAGACTGCTCCTTCGTGTCAGGTTTGTTGCAGTAGGACTATCCCTGGCAGAAACACAAAATGAGCTGACAAGAAGTTAGAAAGCTGGAAAGGCTTTTAATTTATTATTTGACGGTCATACTCCTGCTGTCTAAAGCTTTACTCCAAACGAAGAGAGGAGATTTCCCCCAGTGGGTTTCACAACTCACCGTTTTTTCCCACAGAAGCAGGAGAGTTTGAGTCACCCTTCAGGTCTCTTCCACTCTCTGCCTATAGTGGAAAGACAGGGCAGTTAGGTTTGTAAATGGATTTAGTACCCCACTGAATTTTCATTTTACATTTCACACACACACCCTTTCTAAATACAAAAACTGAAAGGAAGGGCAAATTTGAATGCGCCTCAGCCAAAGAAGAGGGGCTAGCATACCCACGAGGAGCCGAGAAGCGGAGCCTTCTCCTTCTCTCTYTTATCCTGGCGTGCAAACATCATCAGCAGGATGCAGTCTGCAGTACCTGCTTGCTCTAGGCAGCCCATGGCAACTGCTCCTTTCAACACCTGCATGACTCCGGCTGCATGTTGCAGTGAATAAACAAATAAACAAGTGTGTGTACACACTCTCTCACACACACGTGTGTGTGTGTGTGTGCCTGTGTGTGTATATGCAGTAACATCTAGCAAGTCACTGAAACTAGAACTATTGACTACTTATTAAAGCATCTTCCATTGATTTCGTTTAAAACAAAGAGCTGCCTTTGATTACCTGGCAAATCCACACTCCAATACTTCAGCTYTCTAATATAAATTCATAAATCTCAATGCTACACAGTTTAAATGAACTTKGGATTTAGTAGAGGGTAAAAATATCTTGGAAAAGAAAAGGTGAAACGTCGCACTGTTACTGAATTTTCCTAACACCATCATTTTATATTCTGTCTTCGCACAAGGTCAGATTCTCATCCAAATGAATAGAGTTGCCCTTTTGAAATTTGTGGACGAATAGATCCCAGATATAGCTTCATCTTTCACAGTGGAAGTATGAGTGATGTGTTTGCCCTTCAACAAACAAGTGAGTTTTCGTCCACAATTTTGTGCAAGTGAGTCTCTAACGCATCCTTAAAGAAGCATCTCATTCTTAGATTCCCCATGTACTGAAATGACCGTCTGAAGTGTTATTGTGTTTTTTGTGTCAAGATCTGAAAGATTAGCCCCTTCTTGTGCAGTCCTGCACAGTTTTCCTTAAAATAGCTTTATTCCTTAAATAAATAGTTTCTCTCCTCTCTGCAAGAGCATGAAATCTGAGAGGAAAACAGCTACTGAAAACAGCTTTAGATTTTTTCCATATAAAATTATTAAAAAAAATAAAAGTACAAATGAARTTGAAGTCAAATGCTTTCTGAGCAGTCTTAGTAAATACTTCCCCAGTTACCTTTCTATTTGAACTTGAGGTTACAGAACATACAGGTTCTGACTGTGTTAAAACACAGCTATTCTCTTTCATAAGAAAATTCCTTTGCTTAAGAAATTGTGTTAGGAGAAATGTGTTATTCTCAGACTGAAAAATTCAGTTGAAATTMAGTTTAGTAGAATAGATTGACTACTGGTCTACCTCTTAGCTCAGTTTTTCTGCTTATGATAAACACCTCTTTATTCGCAGTCTRCTTCACCACCRCCAAAGCATGTTGCATGATTTTTGYGTGTGGAAGTATCAGAATTAGAAAATATTGAAGAAAAAGCCGACATGGATCCCRCAACCTGTGAAAAGGGCTCATRAACTTCACTAAGAGGTCCTTTTAAACCATGAGGGTAGCTCTCAAACTTTGTAGTTTCACTCTTTGCAGGTGCTACTATATGATATTCTAGATGCTGAGCAAAGCACATCAGATGCCAATGATATTTCTCTAGAAAATGCAGACAGTAGGTACAGTCAGAGTTGGCTGAATTGTAGCTTCCCAATTTTATACTTTTCATCAGTATCCTGCCATATCCCAGAGCAGAGCTAGGAGCAGATGAACTTCGCCAGCATCCTCTCATATCAGAACAATTACAAGGAAAGGATCAGTCACCTTGATCAGTGGAGTCTTATTGTTCACTTTGACCAGAACCAGCAGTCAWTCGAACTGGTAAAGCACACCTGAAGCTCAATGAATCAGAAACACATTTTTAAGGAAATACTTCTGCTGTTTGCTTGGTAGAAAGGGAAATGAGTTTTCTGAAGAGCAGAGCTCTCTTCCCAATTTCTAATATTTCAGTATCAGACCTTTGCATAATCTACTTCCAAGCTTACATTTCATCCTTTCCCCCACCCCAAACCTAAAYAGCAGATCTATTCCTCTCCAATACTCTCCCTGGAACCTGGAAAGAGGCAAATACTGCAGAATCATGCTGATGATCAAAGAACAGGTGTTATGAGTATTGCAAGAGCCAGATAGCAGAGGTTTACAAAAAGAAAAGAACCTGCTTGGGCTGAACTCTAAAAGAGCAAAGAGAGGTGATGACGTTGTTACASAAGAAACTGAACACCAGTGAATTTTCATGTGCTGCTACCTGTTTGACAAGGTGACTCAGGCTAAGAAACACACTTGCGAAGATGAATTTGCTGTTTTGCTAAGAAATTTTCAACTGTCACCCTTYGGCAGTGCATAAACTTACACAAATGGTCTGCAGACACTGCTCCTGGAGCATGATATCCATCACACTAATAGACCATAACCCAGCTTTAACCCAGTGAGGCACAACGCCTTTCTGGAGAAGAAAATAAAACCTTTATCACAGAGCTTAACTGTAATGCATGCTGAGCATTTTAGCCTCCAAATAGGTATGTTACACAAGAAACCTTTGTACACATACCAAACATACTTTATTGTACACAGCGATACTTCTATTTTACTAAGATGTAGTAAACAAAAAGACCTCAAACAACTTTACTGTATAGTTAACACCGATGTCTCCATAAAGGTATTTCAAACCAAGCAGAGAAAATGAGAAGTGGCTGAGACACTTCAGTTTTGAAAATGTTAAGTCATATGTGTGCATATTCCTGTGTACATCCGCACAACAAAATACACACATRATGATTAAAAGTATGACTCAGCATTGAAAACATGCTATCTGCTATGAAATATATTAAGAAAATATGCTACATGAATAATATTGTGATTATTAGACTTGTTTTTTTCTCCTTTGGAAACATATAGAATAAAAACTGGCAATAAAAATTAAATATTGAATGTTTTGTGTTCTTTTACATGAACTTGAAGAGAGGGTGGAATGAGCCTATCAAACCTCCCCCAGYTTTTCCAGCCCATTAAGTACCAGTTACAGCAGAGAGTCACTGATGACCCTAATGATTCAGATTAGGTGACAGACAGCAGTGATACTGCTGAATGGTTTTTACAGTGCCTTCAGGTAAAGCCTCTGTGTCTTAAAATAAAGGCAGTTGCATTAAGTGGCATCTAAACACATTACATCCCTGGCTATACCCAACTCTGTCCTCTGCATTGCTAAGCGTTCTTGCTGGAGCTCTGCATGGATCACAGACTGCTCTCGGGCACAAGCTGGTGTTTTTATTGACTTCTAAAACTTATTTTCAAACTTCAGCCAGGTAATTTAATGCAGTAATAATAGAAGTGCTACCCTTCATCAGTCTCAGGAGGTCAAAGAGCATGAAGGCTACCGTACACTGATTTGCTGCTTTCCTGCTGCTCTCTGATCTGTCAGAGCCAGACAGCATCTGCTGTCCGGGTGGTCAGAGACCRCACTGCTTCCTCCGGGCACTGCTGCTCTCATGGAAACATGATGAGATCATAGAACTAAGAGGGACAAAAATGAGGTGAAAAAGCCCTAATTGATTTCCCCACATTTCTTTACATTTCTGTTGGTACATGCTACACSTTTACGTCAGGGCACATTCACACACACGGAGAGGCAGCTTGTTGCACAAGGTCTTTTCAAGGAGGCTTTGTAAACCCAGCTCCTTTATGGGTATCGATATGCTAATCCCTAGTCACTGCTACCCATACTTGTCCAAATCCACTTTCACCTGGAATTACAGTCATTTAACACYACTTGATGGGAAAACAGAGTCAGTGTGCACCATTCCTTAATGTTTCCTGAAAGGGAATAAGAGGGGGAAGGAACTAATCCTGTTTATGACAATGTAAACCTGGTATAGCTGTTGCCTGCAGGGCATTTGACCTCAATTTATAGTCACGTCAAAGCATCAGAATCTTTGCTCTATTAAAGTGAACTCTTGTTCCCAAAGAGAGAGAACTGTAGCCATTTTTAAAAATATTAAATCACTATCTACTGCACCTTCAAGCAGTGTATTTCCTTAAAAAATAATGTCAATATCCACTGCAGTTTGAAACAGTGTATTTCCCCTAAGAGTTTTCATTTTCCCCACCCCAATATGATGCTTTTTCTCCTTCTCTTCAGGATGAGCAGTTTTTAATCCTTGCGTCTTTTAGAAATAAGTGGATACAGCATATGTTCCTTAAATAGAGCCTCCAAATTATTCCTACATGACCTGCACTAGAGCTCTCCAGATTGTGCTTTTTTTTTTTTTCTGGAATCCTACCAAGCTCAGGGAAAAACATGAATTATTTCAAGCTTGATACTGTTGCTTAGTGTAATCTGAGGGATTTAAATCTTTTGCTCATCAACACGAACTTTTCATTTAATCCTGTGGATTTCTGAGGTTTTTTTCACCCTCCTTCTCTTCTTTGTACTAAATCAAATGCCCTACTGAGTTTTCTTTTTAAGGGAAATAAAAACATAATTAAAAGGAAATAGGAGAAAACAACAACAGTAGCTAAGRGAAAACTCGCGGCAAAGGGGACATAAGGCCCAGCAATCTCTTCAAGACTTGCCTGAAACATTTCTTCGTGCTCCATCATTCTCATGAATAAGAAGGCTCAAAGGGAATATCCAACAGAAAGGATCCTGAGTGATAAATTTAATGCCTGCTAAGCAATTTAGACATTGAAGTACCTTTCACAAAAGTTACTCTTAGGAATTTCAGCTATACTAGCAGTTAATGGTACATAAAGATTTAAGTCAAATCTTATGATAGAACTTAAGCGCTCAAGTTAGTTGGTGAAAGCTAAAAAAAAAACACTGCAGCCATCACTAAGAGCCTGAAGAAAGAAGACAAAACTAGCATAGGTATTCTCTGCTCTTCTTGCTGTCCCATTTATCACTGTGATATATGTAGCTGTATAATCATCCTTCTTTTGAGAGGCAAAAGCAGCACAGAGTTAACCATAGAGAACAAAGTCTTGATCAATTCCTGCTGAAAATAAACTGTAACCATCAAAGTAGAGCAATGCAATAACAGCAGCTGTCCTATTTTTAAAGCCCATGACACCCCTGAAGCACATACTCACAAGGAAGTGCATCAGCTTTGCCAACAAAATTCCAGAGTCAAGCAGGCAGAGATTCCAATTTAAACTGGTTACACCTGAAATCCTCTTTGCTTAGCACTTGTTCATTCTCCTTTAAGCTGAAGGACTATCAAGTCCTGTAATAAGTCATGAGGAACTTCCTACTGTTTGAACATAGCTTTCCCTAGGCCTGATCAGAAGACTCCCCAAGACATCTGCAGCAGCACTGCAGGAGGATTACTGTGTGCAGATGATAGCTCCGTATGTGATTAAACTCAGATATAGAGAGCTACACTCAAGACCTCTAGACCAGGCTCTGAGGTCACTGATTTGTATCTGGCAGGTTATCACAGCTTCCTCAGAAGGACTAATTAATTAACTAATTGATTAACTCCAGAGAAAAACAACTTGCTGGAACCAGGGATTGCAGCTCTCCCATCAAATGCTTGTGGATGGGAGCAACTGCTCTCTGTTAGGCTGATTAAGCAGGACAATCAGGCTGACCAAAAAAAAAAAAAAAAAAGCTGCATTGTAGCTTTCCCATTTTCCTTGTCCTAGTAGGCACCTCAGAATTTCTTCAGTTATATTTATTTATTGACAGAATGCTTACGGGACTCAGACTTGCAGCTTAGCTGCAACAGGCTCTGTCCTGGCCTGCTTTTGTTAAGCGGGTTCCCAGTAGCCTGGGTCTAAATAGGTTGGTGTGTGCATTAAAGTGTCCATCAGGATTAATTGAGGATATCACAAAGAGGAGAACAAACACATGCACTCATCAGTATCTGAATGAAAGCAACACATAACCTTCCCAGAGCACTTTTACAGAAGGAGGTTTTTTTGCTTTTATGAACTAGGAAGAAAGGAAACACTAACTGGAAGAATAGGTCTAAGTGTACGCATTACTTTCACAACTTATACTATGTGATGTATACTCCAGGTATATCTCTCTCTCCCTGTTTAGGGATGAATTCTAATAATGCCCACAGTAATTAAGTCAACAACTTTCTAAAGAATTTGTTGTAAGTTGTTTCTTTTTCTTACAGAACTGATCTCTATATCCCTTCTCTACTCCTTTGGGAATAGCAGGCTCCATTTCAAAAATTGTACTGAACTTCCTCAAACAACAATTTATTTTTCCAACATCACTTGGTTAATAAAGTATCTGAGTAGGATATAGACAGAGGATATAGTGCTCTAGAAAAGCTGTATTGSCCACTCTGTAGTTAAGCACTATTTATTTTAACTCAGTATGGACACAGCTTCTCATTCTAATATATAGGGAGGACTATGCAATTGATATGATTGAGTTTTGGGGAAATCTGTGAACAGCTGTGTACTGAAAAAAATCCAGTTGTGCTCTTTGTAAGAGCATGTGATACGTCAACATCATATAGCTGACCAAATTTTGTGTGTTCAGTTTCTCCAAGGTATGAAAGAATTCCTCTAACCCCGTTTAAGATTTTTGTATCCATAGTRTCACTATGTGCTTCAAAACTGTTTTCACTTAACCAGTGAAAGTGTCTGGATTTTATGTGTGACCATATTTATGAGAACGTAATTAAAGCTTTGAATATAGTCTAGATTTACCAGTTAGGTAATGCATAAATGAAATAATTATTCATGAATAATTAAACTCTTCTTCATAYTTTCAAGCCATTCCAATTCTTCTCCCTTGTACCTTTACTACTTCTATAATCTTTTAAGAACAAACTGACAAGATCTAAGGACACCCTTTAGCGAGATTTCTAGTATGCATTTGTGTATGATCTCTGATTCTGAGGGTACCAAATTCAATAAAATAGAAATATTTGGGAACCTGTACTTCTATTTTAGTAATACAGAATTGTTATAGATTTTTTTATGTAACTGTTTATATAACTGTTTGGTTTATCCGCCACCGTGTCTTACTTACTCTTCTGTATTTTATGACTACTGAAAGCATAATTCAAAAGATTAACTCAAATTATCTGCTAGAAGAAATCTTTTAGTTCCCATTTTAAATCAAACTAATGCAGTGAGGAAAGAATGCCATTAAATTTAATGTCTAAGCTGCACTGGAGATAAATCTCTCTATTGAGCTGAGGAAATTTTCAAAAGATCAGCAGTTGTGATATGACTGAATTCCATTGTTTTTTTCCAGTAGCCTCATCACTTCGTAGCCTTGTATRTATAATAGACTGTTGACTTAGATCACACTTCTGCATAGCCAAGCCAGAAATCATTCTGAATTGCATTTAGCCCAAACTTTGCCACACACAATAAACAAAATTTGCCAACAATTTTATCCCCATCAGACTATTTTTTTTATGTGTACTACTCATTTTAGAACCGGTCTCATGTAGCACATGTGTTGGACTGGAAGCTGCCTCTCAGAAGACCTATTCTTCAGTTTGCTACTAACTCAYATGACTTTTGGTGGATTCATTAATCCACCTTTGTTTCAGTTTACTCATCTCTACAATGGCTGTGATAAATAGATGTGTTTTGGTGAGCTAATTTTCAAGACAGATTGACCCAATAACCAATAATTTATCAAGTAATAATAAATCATAATATCCAGTCACTGAAACACCAAGTCAGCTGGATGGCTCAGTGCATTCCTTGTTGCAAACAGCCGGCACCTTTGTTCAAGTCGCATTCACGGGCTAGAGGTATTGGAGAGAAGCTTTCAAGTTAGCATCAAGACTGCACTACATGGACATCATGAAATCACAGRTTAAAATCTTAATGGCTTCAAATAAACCCTCTACCCTTTCAAGTGCCAATCAGGATATACTCATTTGCAAACACAGACTAATTGTTTAACCTTATTCCAGACCTTTGGCACCCAATTATCCTGCTGCTCATAGAAGTGAAACTCTAATTACTRTTTTTTAAAATATTAAGCAATACTTGTGGCTTATGTCGGAACTTTAATTTTTTAAACAGATCTTTAGCTGGCATGGTTCTATTGAACCAACAGTATGCTGGTTCACACACAMACATATGTTGAGGTTTTTGCCAATATTTCCTCTCTGGTGGTAACTTTTGATAGACAGGTGTTTTGTTATTATTTCAYGATAAAACTGCAATTTCTGCAGATTATAATGGAATTCATCAATTTATGTTCATACAACTTAGTATCCAGTTGTTGTGTACTGCTGTACTGTGTAACTGAGCTAGCATGAACCAAACCAGCTTGAGCACAGGAAAATGTTTAGTCAATAGCAGCACAGATTTCTGCACAAGCTAATCTAATGGACCTCTTGAAATTCCAAAGATTCACAGAAGAACAATCTCATGCCCACTTTCTGCCCTGAGACAAAATCTGTGGCATTTTGCACACGTCTGATGCAGGTTTTCTGCCAAGTTMTCTAGCAACAGACAATCTGCAGCCATTTCTATTACTTGACTATCATCTTTTTGAAAAGATTTTTTTTTTTCTGGGCATCTGCTACTGTGCTCAGAAAGGTTCTGCATGTGGAACACACCTCAGATAAGAGGACAGAAGTATTCATTGGTTGAAACGTGCAGTAATGTAGCTAAGTGTTAATACCCTTACCACCCCTAATGAAATTATGGCAGCTGGGCAGCTGTCAGTTCGGTGGGGAAGTATTAGCCTCTATTACTTCTCGGAACAGGTGGAGTTGCTATTTGCTAATTCTCCACATTTTCTCAGATTTTTATTTTATTTTTATTTTTTATCATTATTTCTCTCTGGAATCTTTGAGTTACTAGTCCCTACCATCTCACCAATTTCACTTCCGTATATTATTTTTTCTTATCTCACATAGCTTTAGCTTAAGTATTTTTACAGTTTAATAACTATCTTCTCAGTAAAACAGAAGCAAAATCACCTAGATTTGCTACTCAAAGCTAGTCCTTGGGTCGCAAGCAGCTGAACAACTGGGCTGTTGGTTCCACTACATTTTTCTTTTTTTTCAGCTCTTTTTCTTTCAGTCTTTCCCTGTATGTCCCATTTTCAGGCCTGTGGATGTTCTAGTTACTGTTTTACCAGTGCTGAGTAAAAGGCAAGGATTTTGGACTACGGTCCTGCTTATTTGCCTGTTATCGCTTTTGTCTTTTTCATAGCAAACACCTGATATTGTTACYGCATGTTGAAATTTGGGATAAACCCACAGATTCATTTTGGAAAAACTGCTACTTAACTGATATTTTGCATCCTATAGTGYACACAGTTCTTCCTATGTAAGCATAAGGTTTTCACGTGTCCATACTAAATTTTATTCATTTTTTCCAGACCATTTCTCCAARATTTAGCAAGATTCTTTCAAAGTCTTATCCTGCTCTACAAAGCTTTTGCAGCCCTTCCTGGACACCACAGGCAAAGTAAATATATTTGCTTGATACTCTATCAATCTGCTGTGAAAATACTGAATAGCTGCATAATCATGACACACCACCATGAAGCTCCACTTGATAATTTTTTTCATTCTGATATATCATTGGTGCCTATACTTCAGGTATAGTTATTTCAGAAAATTTGGGCCCTCCTTATAAAAGCTTCTTCTGCAAGGCACATTTAATAAATACGCTTTTTTTAAAGTGCCAGCCGATAAAATGCCAAAAGCTTTAATGCAGTCAACATGTATATGATGTCCAMTGTTGCTGCTGTATGCAGTGACCCTGCTAACACTTCACAGATTATAGACTGCTTTGACATGCGTTGGCATAGGCAGCAATATCCTGATTACTGTACCACTTCTCTGTTATTTTCCAGATTGTTACAAGTGGATCAATTGTTCGTTTCAGAATTCTTCCAGAAGCTGAGGTTAAGCTGGTTTATCTAAAGTTCATTGTGCCCCCATTTCTTCATACAAATAAGCACTATATTCACCTTCGACAGCCTCCTGGTATCCCATCTTCCTTTTCATATTCTTAAACACAGAAGTTAAAAATTCTCTGCTTGCTACAGCCRGTTATCTAACTATCCTAGGGTGCTTTCATAAATGCAAGAATTCTCCCTACATAACATTCTCCGTATAAAAATCCTTTCTCCAGAGCACCCAATTCCTCATTATAGAGCATGTCCTGAGTATGTATTCCCTCTTTATTTCAAGGCATATATTAACAGTTCCAGGAAAACTCCTAGATAAATCAGGGTTCTCTTATCCTGCGCAATGTATAATAAACCGAAAAAACTAGCTGGGGCACTTAATATATTTAMTATAGCTAATAAAAATTATTTCTCTGGATTTTCTGCAATTTTCTRCACACTTAGAAGGTCATTTCTATAAATTTTGTTTGATCCAAGGCCAGCCAAAGCCACTGACTYTTAACTTTTGTGAGTTTGGGATTTAGCTTCTCATGTAATGTTTTATCACTAGTTAAAGATAACAAACCTAAAGATAGCAAGCCTATTGTGATACATGAGTTTTTGCAAAATATTCTCACTGCTGGATTTCTATAAAACACTGGCAAATAACAAAGCAGAATTGGACTTCAGGTGGTAGGAATTTAGATAAGTTTGTTTCCTTCTTCCCTAAAGTCCTTCCAAAAAGGTCACAGTGATAAAAATAGAGCTGCCTTCTTTTACAGAGATTTTGCTTGAGAGCTCAATTTATTCAGAAATCAAGACAGATTGATGCTTTTCCCTGGGAATGCAGATAGGCATATTTTAGACAATAAACCAGGAGCCCTTATCTGCTGAATTTTGTCTTTTCAATGTATCTATCCTATGCTAATTTTAGGTCTGCATCCTCTATATCCTGCCATGTTTTATTTTTCCTCCCATTCAGCTCTGATTTCCCATTACGGCATGTCCTTTTACCACACATTTTGTACTTATGACGCATCTGTTCTCATTTTGCTCCTGCAAATGCCTAAATGATAGCTAAATGCATCTAAGGACAAGTGCTGAACAGGTGCAAAACAAGATCACAAGTAATGAAAGGAGAGGAAGAAATCAGAGAATAATTTTTACTCTTGTCAGGATTTGCCTCATATATGTATAGCTATTATAAGGCAATATAAACATCTCATTTCACAGTTCTTAATCTTTTTAAAAAAAAAAGAATGCTCAGGACTTACATATTGTAAGAAAATTTGGCAGGAGAAAAGATATTCATTCTCTATTGCTGATTTGATAGAGATTTCTCAGTGTATCTTGAGGAATGTATAGGGGTGTAAGAGACAGCTTTCTTTTTTATCAGTCAAAAAAATGCAAAAAGTACAAGCATYCATACATTATTTTAAGAAAGCTCTATGTTTATTTTTATACTGTCCAAAGCAGCTTTGAGCATGACCCTTGAGCAAAACTTGTGCAGAGATAYTAGTTTCACACATACAGAAACTAATATGCCCTTTTTCATGCTAAGTGATGCAGATGAGTTAGTTAACTGAGTGATGTTGCATTCCTTTTACATTGTTTCAACAACATCATAAAAAAATCAATACAAAATCATTTTCTACCCAGTGCTATGGCTGGGACATAGACCCCCTCCATCTCTGGCACAGATGAGAAACTCCTCACAGGGCAGCTCTCAGTGCCRTATAAAATATTCAGCCTCCAGGAGAGGGAAATTTTCGAGTTGTGGCTATAAGATCTCAGCCATTAGAGTCAAGCAAGGTGGGGAAAAAAAAATCTCTTTTTGTTCAGTAGCCAAATCACAGATGAGAGGGAAGCATGAGAAATCAGTTCAAAGAGATGCAAATTGACTTTTTCTTGTGGAAAAGAAGTATCCAGAAAAATTCCATTTGAGTAGAACAAACCTTTTGATCCAAAACCTCCCCTTTCATGCAATTCTGATGAGAAACAACGGTAACTAAGGGATAAATTCACACAACAGAGAGAGAGAGACCAATGCTTTCCTGCCCCATAACCTGGAGAATAAACCATTTGTCTCATCCTACCATCCAAAATCAAACCCAAATACTCGGGGGTAGATTCAGTGAAGGTATTCTGTGGCAGTCCAGCAACAGGACACAGAAGCAGCTTTTCTGCCCCCTCATACCCTTTTGCCATTAAAATAACGTAGCATCTGGTGAAACCACAGCAGGTCTGGGGCTGTTTTAACTATGTTGGAAACCAGAGCCTGAGGAGCAAACGTTGCTTGCAGCTCCTGCTTACTTCTCTTCCTGCCCTTCATTCAAGAAACTCTTCCCGTAGAGGAATGACCCACCTCAGGGGAGTTATTCCATACTCATCACACCAGTGTACAGGAGAGCAGAGCTAGACTGCTTATTTTAAACAGAAGTCAGTCAAAAGGTTTCTGTGGACACCAAACTCTTGCATCTCTTTTGTTACTGTAGGAAAAAAAGTAKGAGGGGGGRAAAAAAGAAAAAAGAAAAAGACAGAATTTGTATTAAGATCATACTCTGAGTTAAGTGGTTCCTTTTTGAACAGCAGTCACACTGCTGCTCTCTGAAGGGCAAGAAGCTGAACTTTCAGCGACCCAATTAGGAAACGCTTCGGAGAGGAAATGGGTGAGGGCAACCATCTGAGAGATCAACCACGGTGAAGGATCCTCCGAGCATTTTTCAGCATAGCTGTGATCTTTACTTAGCATTACTTAAAAACTGCCTTTACAGAAAGAAAAGCAGCAAAATGGCTTCGGTTTTGTTTACTTATGTCTTTGCCAGGTCCCAGAGCTTTAAAAGCGCATAGTTCCACAGCAAACACCACTTACCAGTGGAGCTTTACTTCTTCAGAGAAAAGTAAGTCTCTTTAAGACAAATGACAAACACCGCTCCCATTACTGAGTCTAAGAAGACAAAGCAACCCTCAACTGTGCAAGATGTTTTTGCTTTTCAGAGCCAGAAATGCTTCCCGTTTCTCTAGGATCATTGTACAGAAACACCAGATTTTGTCTCAGCTTTGAGAACAATAAATTAGGAACCAAAAAAGCGACCAGAAGAATTAGCTGCAATTACATGAATTTTCATTGATTACCTAATGCAAAGCAAAATGTTCATGAGAAAAGAATAATAGCTTCCCACGGTCTCATGCAGATGATCTCACAAAATAACACCTCAACTTTATAGAGCAGAATGTGTTTGAAGCCCATTTTCTAGCTGGCTGACGCAGGTAAAGGTGTGAGGGTCYGCTGCCCAGCACGCTTCCCTCCTTGCAGCCCGCTGGAGAGCAGCCACTGGCTGCTGCGTCGTGCACGGGGTGTCCTGGCGGCGCCCGTGGGGCTGGTGTGAACCCTCAAAAAAGGGGGAAGAGGGAAGAGAGCAGTCTTTTGCAAGAGCGAATACTCATTTGTGTAGTTTTTGTCAAACATGCAGACTCTTGGGCCATGTTCACAGCAATCCTGCGGTGATCAGATTTACTCCTGATTAATGTGCTCTTCTGTATTCAGAGGGGGARCATGATGTTTTCCCATTTGGCTACACTAAATCAGATATTATTCATTATTAACTGGTTTTCTGCACTTTTCTCTTGCTATTTTTTTTTGTCTTATTGTGCAGTAACCTGCCCCTTTTAAGCTATGCCTCTAAGTAATCTGTTGGGTAAAAATTAAAATGATTGCAGATCTTTTATACAATATGCACTGAGGGATAGAGAAATTAAAATCAAATTTTCATTTCTCCTACCTATTCTTTCCCTTACAGATATGCTGACATCCCAAAATTTTCTGAAATTAGCAGGTCTTCTCAAAGATTATCACCTTAAAAAAAATCAGTTAGCAATTTGGGTGTGTTCTTTAGCATAACTCTCATGCACTAGACACTTTATGTTCTTTTTTTTTTTCTCTCTCTTTGAACATCTTTGTTTTAGTCAGATATTTTTTACAGGAGCTACTGCCAGAACATCCTCATGGAAGCTGCTTCCTCAGCTACAAGRCACAAAGTGCCTATTTTGTTTCTGATGGTGCCCTGGCTCCTCCTGCAATCAACATACTCTCTTAATTSCTGGCAGGTTTCCTTTCAAACTTTGTTGTTGTTTCTCATAAATCAGATTACCTCAACAGATTTTTTTAAAAATTAAAATGACACCCTGGTGAATTAAGACTGTTTTAAAGCTAAATATCACCCAGTGATCTATGAATATATATAGAAAAGAGACTCATGAGCCACCTGAAACATGGGGCTCAGCTAACGCACYTAATCTTCCAACTGTGATAAAAAATGCATAAAGGAGAGCTGCTTCTCCACTTAGCTTCAGCAAAAGGCCCTTTTAGAGGGAGATTTCTTCATAAAACCTTTCCACGTTCCTTGATATTGAAGTGTGCAGTCCATCATCGTCTTACCCCTGTGTGACAGGAAAACCCAGGAAACACTAGGTGAGAAAATTCTCTTCACGCTAGTAGTTATGGCAGTCTTTCTTAATTTAATTTTCCAGTCCATAAGGCTGGTCAAGAGAATCGCCAGCCCACTTGAAAATCTACCAGACACACTTTCTGCTGAAAGTGAGGAGGACTTCAGCTGAACTCCCAAGAAAAAAGCTGGCTCGTGTGAATCTCATTTTGAACATCAAAACCTGATAAGTGGTGTTTTCCTTAGCTCATGAGTTTTTGTGGGGCCATTACCATAAATATTTGAAAGTGGAAAGGTATAAATGTTTTCCCTGAAGTCAATAAAACAAAGTTGGTTTCTCTCAGTTTTTCCCTCTTTATTATTGCTTTTGAAATCAGTAGAAAAGAGTGGTGTTGGTCAACAGACTGCTTCCATGCCCTCTTGTAACTTTTGTGGCCGCTGGGAACGCGCTTTCAAGGAACTCACAGCAGACTTGCACAACTGGTAGAGCTGAAAGACTGTGAGGTTTAAATGAGCCTCAGTGGCTGAATATAGCAACAGGAAATAATTGTAGGAAAACCCTTCAAGGAGAGAGGGGTCTCAACACGCTGAACTGGCAGCCACTCGAAGGCACTTCAAACGATCCCGAGCCCCAGATTTTCAGKGTGTTTTTCAGTCCTCCATCATATTTTGGAATTTGTATCTGATACCAGCTGATAAAAGTCTGCTACCAGCTGCACCCTGTTTGAACTGGGAAGGCAAGGTTTGACAGCTTAGGAAATGTGGTCATGTGGAGCCAGAGAAACCACACCAAGCCCACCACCTGTGGCCCTTTCTGCATGAGGTGTTCAAGGTCAAAACAAGAGTTTGGGGGATTGTTGCAATAAAAATAAAATAAAATAAAATATTGCCCAGCACTGCTTAGAGGAATTCATCTCAATAGTTCAGCTGGTGGAGAACTCAGTATTTTTTGTGAACAATTGCATTAGTTAAAAATAAATCAAATTTTAGTAACCAAACATGGCATGGGAAAAAAGTAGAATAGGCCTTTTTGGTATGAGGCTGCCATTTCCAATTTTGCACGTACTGAGGAGTCAGACCCGTCCAAAGATGAGGTAGATCRGTTGGAAGAGGACAGTCCTCAGCCCTCTGGCAGGGCACGGTGTCTTTCTGCTGCTGTATGTCTTGGGGTGCTGTGCTACCCATGGCCCCAAGCGAGGGGTYCCAAGGACGCTTCTGGCCCCCTCCTGGCTGTGGAGTAAGGAAAGCAAATTGCTATCTACATTTTTCTGCRGAAGATGCATGGCTGCTGAGAACTTCCTCAGTGTAATTATGAATGCAGCATGCTTTAGTGTTTCACTTTGCTATCCCTTTTGGGAAACTCACAGAAAAATCTCCTCGCCATTTGTTKTATTGTGCTTTAATATATGGTGTGAAACATGGAGAAATTTATTAAAAAAAAAAGTGTAGTAGAGTCAGACTTCAGAATACAGAAGTTTTCAGACTGTCTTTATACATGCAAATCATTTCTACAAGGAGTTCAAAAAGATAAAYGAAGACAACCTTAAAAAGGGTTTGCTAGAATCATCACTGATGTTAAACCAAGTAATTAACATTAGGTTCTTAAATCCATCCAGGCTYTTAAAAATAACATCACATTTTAAAAGTTCTGGACTCTCAGGACTTCCAAAAATTCAGGGATTATTCAGGTGATTAAGTGAGAGTTTAGAAGCCTATGATTAGACATTCAAGCCTGAAAATCTTGGCTTGTAATTAAAAACTATTCTAACTTGTATCATTATTACTCACAAGTGTTAAGCCCTTAAGATGGAGGTTTTAAGCAACTTCATATCACTGTTTCCAAACCAGCCTGAGCCCTGGGAAGTGGAAAGTCACTTTTGAACAACGTTGTCCGTCCTTCATGTAGAGATATGGTGACGGAAAAATGAGTCAATAGAACAAAATCTGACAAAAGCAGGAGAAGAAAGAGAATTGAAGGAACAGAGGGAAAAGGAAAAATGAGACTGCGGGGAGAAGCAGGAAGCAGAAGCTGTAGAGTGCAAGTCTATTGAGAGAGAAGTACATTGACTGCGCTGTCGTTTGGTAGCTCTATGGGCGCAGCGTTTTCGTCGGTAATAGAGGGCACAGACTGCCATTTCGAGTCTGATGCAGCACTCAGAAGTCTTTCCATTAACTTCAATGAGCTTTGGATTAAGCACTTAGGGTGGAAAAAAAAAAGGTTATGCTTAAACTGCAAACCTCTTTGAAGAAAAGAGTTTAAATTATGGAAGAAAGTTACAGGCAACTCAGAAAACTCGTAGCGCTCACAAGCCCTCAGAAATCCCTAGTATTTATACTGTCTCCTATAGACCCCACATTTTAAAAGGGAGAAAAGTAGCTTATCTGAGAATTTAAATAAGTTCAGTAATCGCTCAGGCTGTGGAATGTAACAAGAGATGTATTACAAACAAGCCAGCAAAGCAGTTTATTCCCCTAAAAGTGCACAGGGGATTAAAAAAATACAAGGGAATCCCTGATTGCTATTGTGCTTTGGGATTAAAGGAGTTCAGAAAGAAGCCACTGCTTTTTCATTGTCTGCTGGAAACACAAAAATAAGTAAATAGGACTATGAGGATAACAGAAATTTAAGGACATTTTTTTCTGAATTTTTTTGCCTTTCTGTTTCTGCCTTTATCATTTTCCTTCCTTCTTAATGAAAACCAACAAAATAAACCCAGCCTTTTAATGTGGACACTCCTGAAGCTATTGAAATATTCAACCATAGTTCATGACTACGCCCTTCGGGCTCCCTGCCTGAACAAAGACCTCAATTTCTAATGTGATTTTAAAGTTCATCTGCARCAGTCTCTTATTTGCCCATCAGCAACCAGCCTTCTCAATCACTTCCCTAACCATATCCGTCCTCCAGTGCTACAGTTTAATAGCTACTTTATTTTACAGTTCCACACACCAGTGGCATGTGCRAGGGAAAAATAGACAGCCATACTGTAGAAGAAACTCTAAGTCTTATTATGATTACAGACAAAGTACAGGAAATTTTTAAAAACATAAGCAAGTAGTTTGCAGTGAGCACCGGCAAGGTGGCACAGCGTGGCATGGACCCTTACACTGTGCCACATTGCCACATGATCCATGCCTTTTTCAACCAAAAGTCAGGTTTGACACTGAGCAGAATTGCGCTGTTCTCTTCTGCAGAGCCTTTCTTAGAAACCTGAGTGCTCTTTAGTGTGTTAGCAGTGCATACATGCATYGCAGTTCCTCTTTTCTGCATCCCTCAGCCACCATCATCGTGTTTTCGTATTCAGAAGGTATCTCCTGGCTCTTGCAATGTGCTCCTATGAGCTTACTTATGTCCAGCATTCTTCATTCAGAGAACAGATGGTTTTATTATCCCTGAGATTCAGCRTCTGCAGGAACCATTTTTTTGTCACTCTATTTTTTTGTTCCTTGATTTCTGCTGGGAATTTTCAACTAACCGCCTCAACATCCATACAGTGAGTGAGTAGATGATTATTCCCTTAGGCAGCAGCTATTCTATTGTTCTGAAGTGCTCCTGTTTAATTGGAAAATTATTCTGSTTAATGACTCCCAACTATTCCTTCCTGGACTATCTTCTTGGCTGGAAAGGCAGATTTCCTATTACTGAAGTCTATTGTCATATTGAAGTTGTATTAAACGCAACCAGCATTAACAAATTTCTCAGGAATTTTAACTATGTCAGAATTATTTCAGAAAATAMCACAGTTTTTATATGCCCCCCTATTATTAGCTGTAAGACAGGCACAATCATTTACAAAATTAGTCTAGAAGAGTGAAGCTAAAGTTATACGATAACAAAAAGGGAAAAAACATCCTTTTAAAATTAGATTTTGCTTAGCAAATGCTTTGGCTGTCAACAGTTTCTTCTTCTGTTCAAAACTCATGCAGTTAATTCACAGCTGCTCCTGCTATCTTTAGAATGGTATTACTCATCAAGAAGGATGTGGACACATGCAATAGGACTAGAAAAAGTAAATGACCTTCAACATTTGTCCTCTCAGAGAGTCTCATGGTAAAAATTGTTAGCAGATTTTAGTGACTTAAGAGCCCCAAGATYTTTAACACTAATTCGTTATTCATCCTCTTTCATGTTCCAAGTAATTTCAAACTGGGAATTACTTTCCAAAATATTTGTTTTAAATGGCAGGTGAATGGAAAATTTTTGATCGGATTTCATCAGACTTATCAAGTTCCTAATCATCACTGTTATTGTTGTTAGGATATACTCCTTCACTAGGATTATATATATTTTATATCTATATGTGTGTGTATGTGTGCATAGATAAATTTATGTGTAAATTATACATATATTTGGATAAAATCTCTGTGTTTATGTTTTCCAGAGAGGCAGTAAATATGCTTGCCTGGAGTATACCGAAGTATTTTGCCATAGCAATTTATCAGAAATTATCAAAATCTATAGTTTATGTAAGAAATTGTGCCTTTTTCCCCACTCCTCAAAATACCCTTTGCCAAAAGTCCCCTCAACAACTGTCAAATTCAAAAAAAATTAAATGTGGAAATGCAGAAAGAAGTAGTTAAATGTTTCATCCTGAAGCTTTTTCCTAACATGGAAAATTTCTGTATTCCTGCATTAAAAGTTTTCATTTGAGTGTATTGACATGAGCTCTGTTTCAAGATGATTCAGTCTTGAATTCAGGTAGAGTTTGGCTGGTACTCAATGCATTGACATTGATCAGTCTCATACGATGCTGCTCAATAGAAAACCTACACTGCATCATAAGTAGTACTGGCCTGACCTGACTGAAGAGGAGAGAAAGCCTGAATTACTATCTTTACTAGGCAATGTGTCACTCTGAGGAATATATTTTAATATGCAGCTGCACAAAAAAGAAATATTCTTTCAATTTTGGGATATATATATATATATGTGTGTGTATATATATGTATTTTTTTAAGTGATATTTCCCCTCACAAAAGTAGCAGCTGGGATCCCCCACAGAAATCCACGACATCAAAATATCTTGAGATGGTCTTGCTAAACAATATTTCTCTCGTGTGCGAAGTTCATGGAACACTTTTCTGGATATGGTAAAAGAAGCCTGAAGTAAATTTGAGAGAGACAATACTTATTAGGGAACGAGACCTATCTATTTATTCAGCTGGACTTTCTCCACAAGTGTTTTAAATTTAATTCTCCATACTTTTATATTTTTCTTCCCTCATGTTCCTGTATTTCTTTGTTCCCAGACAATATTTGTTGTCTTGGGCGGGCCATATCAGCAGCTTGGCCCAGACTATCCCCTATGGAAGCGCTGCCGGGGCTCATCTGGGAGCATTCCCATTTCTTATGGTGTAAAAAATGTAGCTTGTGACTAGTGCTGCTGGAGCTGCTCAGTTCTATTCTTGCTCTTCAAAGTTTCAGCAAATATCTCCATTATGGTCATGTCGTTGGTACCACAGCCAGAACTGTCTTTGCATCACTTCATTGCTACAAGAACTGCACCGGTACCACCCACGCACAAACCAACCAGTACCATGCCGGGGCTCAGGCAGAAGTGATACCGTCATGAGTACGTCCGCTGCAGGGACCTGCAGCACCCGTCCTACCAGCTCCTCTCCCAGACAAGGTGGGGCTGAGATTTGCGCCAGGCCGACCTAAGTGCACACCCTAGAGCCTTTTCTTGCTCCTTCCGTGGCTCAGTCAGGTTTTATCATCTTCCAGCTGAAAAACAGACTGAGCCTTGCCCATTTTTTCCCCTAAAATTGTCATTGAGCTGAAAGCTGGTTGCATCCCAGCTCACTCTCTTTATCTAGTACTGACCGCTGAAACATTTGAACTGGCTATAGCTGGAGAGACTTGCGTCTCCTCCACTTTGGCAGCTGATATATTTTTATATTAAGTATGATCTGTTTCCTCCACGCTTAAAACCTGATGTTGCATTCAATTTTTCACTTGAAAACATACTGGCAAGACTATGACTTTTCACTCTAGAAAGGAGTGTTAAAGGCCTCTAAAGCTGAAAGGCTTTATAGTTTAAATTTCTACATTAAATTGTCTAAATGTTACAGTCCTTTTGACCCACTTCATCCTTTCTTCAAAAATATTATTCTTTTTTCTTGCCCCCAAAAGTGATTCGAAGCTCAGTTTTCAAAATCTATTTGGATTTCTGCTTTAATAATCTGGTGTAATTARCACTTTATCAAGATTCTTGAATTTAACTATATTAGATGCTGTTATCCTACAAGGATGAAGTATCTATCTAAACAGAAACAAAAATCAAAAACTACTTTCTTTTCCATCTGCAGCAAAATTTATTAATGAGAAGAGAATGAGGTTTTCCCAAGAGCAAATTTCTCTCTCATTTGTTTAGAATACCTTCCTATAGTTAGTTTCTGAGAACATACTGAACATACTGAAAGAATAACATACACATTCTTACAGAAAAACCACATAGCTGCTGTAATTAATAGAGTGATTTGGTATTAGTAAAAAGAGAACAACAGTATGATCAAAGTTTTATGAAAATGCACAGTCCCATTGATAATTTGAATAGGAAATATGTTTGTTCTTGGTATTTAAATATTTTCTCATTCATTTTACACTCGTTCTAGTCTAGTACAGATATAAATTCTGCTAATAAAAATGAAAAAAAAAGAAGAAAAATCAGATCGAATTAACTTATAAGCTTGGGGGGAACATTATTTTAGCCTGTGACATGATAACTAGAGCAGTGCTTGCACATTCAGTAAACATAATCTTGTATATTTTCCACTGCAGATAAATGATGGATCTGATATTATTTTCACATATGTAATAAATTACCTGCATTCATTCATGCTGACATACATTACTAGGAACAAAAGAAAAGCTTAATCTTGTGGGAAATGGGCACACATTACTCACAACGTGTCTGCAAGTCTTACTGTAATTCGAATACTATCTCTGTTAGTAATCCYTTGGGGCAGACAATTTCAAGCACAGTTCTGGGTTAAAATGAATAAGGCTAGTTTTTGAATCATGTTCTCTTGCAGCTTCTAGATGAAAATGCCTCAGAGATAAGTTTTATGTAAGGTAAATATTTGAGAGCAGTTGTGTACTCAATTCAAGAAATTAAATATGAAGGGCATCCCATGAACAGTTCTGCCCAAAGGAGCACCTTTAGCTCATACACACGCCTTTGCATCAGCCACTTCTGGGATTACACCTATGGAAAATTGCAGGTGACAGAATTATTTACTCTTTTGCAAAATTCCCAGTAAGCCAYGCTTGAAGCCAGCCCACTCCACCTTTCAGAGTCGAACTTGGAGAGCATGAGAAACCTGGGCTGTTAGTGAAAGTTGCAGACAGGCAGAGAGAATTGCAGAAGCGCAGTGCTGAAAGGGCCTCAGGATCTCACCTCGTCCACCTGACTCTTGCAAGGCAGGATCTACTTTGCCTCTGTCATTCCTGGCAGATGTTTTTCCAATCTMTTCTTAAGATCTTGACTGACCACAGCCTTCCTAGGCAGTGCTTATCAATGATAATGTTAAGGGATCTTTGCTGCCACGTACCTCATGATATCTAACTTGTTATCATTTGATATCACTTTGCTGCATTTAAGCTCATTGCTTTGTGGCCTGCTGCGACCTCTGCATTAATTTCAATTAGTGCACGCTCCTTTTCTGAAACCCGGCACTCAAAACTGGTTCTATACTGAAGCCTTATAGGTATTAAGTAAAGTAAGATTACTTTATTATGTGCTCTGGCTTATATTTCGTGATATGATATTTGCCCTTTAAACAACAGCATGCAACCACTTAAGCTTATGATGTGCTAATGTCTCCTCAGACCCACTTTAAAGGAAGAGTCACCTATTAATTGTTTCCCATCCTGCATTTGCTTCCTATTCCTGCTCAGATGTTGTACTTTATAATTGCCCATATTGGTCTCTCAGATCATACCTTCATGTCATTTGCAAATGTAATGAGCACAGTTTCCCTTTCACTATTCAGGTCATTAATTAAATTATTGAATAAAACTATTAATATGAAAGAACTAATGAGAGTGCCTTGCATAACACCACTTGATATATCATTTAATTTTGACTCTTAACTGCTGTTAACTACTACTTAGCCTAAGAATTTTGTGACTGTGTTTCCTGTATAACTTATGGGAAACTCGCATGAAAGAATAATAAAAAAAAAAGTATTTCTAAAGTCAAGATAAATGACTGCAGTGACTTCTCTCCTCTCCACACAGCCTGCCCTCCTGTCCAGAAGGAAATTAGATTAAGTTGACAGCATTTATTCCTGGGGGGGGGGGGGAAATTACGTTGGCTGCTATCTGCTTGTCACTTCCTCYTTAATTTCCAGGTAGCTACAAACAATTTACTTGCTTCTCACTTCCAGAACATTTGAGGAAGTTATGGTGTTAATTGTATTAGCTACACCTGGCTTTTTTAGTGAAGACTGCTAGGAAAAAAAAAAAGGCATAAAATGCCTTAATGCACAAGCTTACCTACAGATAATTTTCCTCTCTGTTGAGTAGTAGGCCTTGATTTTCCTTTTTACTATTTATAGAGCAAATCAAAGAATTTAAAAGTTTTAAATAGTAAGTCAATAATGACATGAATTCTTGATTTCCGATGCAGTTTCTTGATGGTTCCTGTACATTGTTTTTTTTTTTNTTTTTTTTTTTGATGTTGTGGCTACATGTTCCTGCTTATCTTTTATTTTCATCTCTATTAACTTATCTAGCATCTGCAGTCTTTATAATTCCTTCTTGTGGGTAGAGTCAATAGGGATTTTACAGTTTAACTAAATTAATCTCCTATACCGCTTCTTATCTTTCTGCATTGGGTTAATTTGCTCTTATGACCTCAGTATTTTTTTCTTTTAAGCTTTGTTTATCCCTTAATCCTTGTTCTCATGAGATAATATCTATCAGTTCTCTCTCTGCATTGAAGTCTCCCTGATTTTTACATATTTTTTTCCCTCTCTCAGGGTTGTAATAGATGCAATTATTATATGCACTACATTACCTATTTACCAGTTTCATTGATTAGTTAGAACTTAATAGAAACTCTCTCCTGTGGCTTTCTCCACYCTTCTGTGCCAAAACAATTGTCACCAACATATTCCAAAAACTTGCTGGACAATGTGAGTTCTGCTGTAGTCTTCAGTAGCAGAAACATAGGCAGTCACTACTGCTTTGCTTGAGTCCTGCATTCAGACGAATTTATCCTCACTCATAGAAAACATCTCTTTGCTCTGCCTTCCTGTTTTGGTGATCTCTGTAACACGCCGACAGTGATAGCACCTTTTCCTCTTTTGTCATGGCTCAGAGACTTTGACAGGTCTCCCATCCTCCAAATACTGGATTTCAGATCAACTGCATCGACAAAGGAATGTCCACTCACTCTTTGCCTTTCTGGAAAATTTGCATTCTTCCAATATCCATGTTTTATTCGTATTAATTGTCTTGCCAGGTTTCATGTTTATTCCCTGTATATTGTACATTAGCATACAGAAGTATACATAAGTACGTAGTCTRGCCTGCTATTTACTATATATCTTTCTTATTCTATCCTAACTGCTTCTCACTCTAGAAATCTTGAGGTCCTTTTCTCAGTTTATGCTTACCTGTGGATTTTTGTCACTCACACTRTTTGTTCCCCTTTAAAGTTTAAAGTCTTCCTTACTAATCAGTAGCTTCCTTTACAGAAAATAGACTCTTCTCTATATTCATTCTTTCCTTGTGCAAGAGTTTACSGAACATCATCTCAGTGGTCAAGGAAGCCATAGCTGTACTGGTGACTTCATCTATACAAATACACATATTTCTCCAGGATACCTAGTTCTCTAGTCTTTAATGACCCTCGTTTGGGAAAATTAACACATATACCATGAGTGTCCTGCTTTCACAGAGTGATATTCGTCTTATCTCTGTTTAAGGTCATTTCTGAAAGTAAAAATATGACCCAGATGGAGGAGCACTCGGGGTTGTGAACACTGTGACAGAAGAACTTCATCCACTTTACAGTAATTTGTTGGAGCCAAGCTCTTTGAGGGCAGCACTCTAGGATGTCCCCTCCACGAGGCAGATGAGGGCTTTAGGAGGAAATTACCAATCATTGCTGCTTTTCTTCATCTCAGGTGTACAGAGGCTGTTTATCTTGTAGGTGTGAGAGTCTTTTCTTGCTCTGCCAATCAGTTTTGACCATTGTTAGCTGCTAGGACACCATCCTATTCTTGTCCTTGATAGTGAACCACCATCAATTTCCGGATGAGACCAGCAGCCAACTTCTTCGTAATATAGTAGCCAGTTGTTCCATTAGCGGTGCTGCTGTGCCCCCCGGACCTGCTGAGCATCTGAGGGTTCAGCTCACTGCTCCTCTGGAACAAGTGATCTCTGCATCTTGACAGACAATCCAAAGATGACAAGAGTAAGTAAATGGGACAGCTGTGATAGCCCCTCCCCCCCGACTTTCAATAAAAAGGAAATCCACAAAGATAAAAGCTCCAACAGAGAATGAACTAGCTAAAAAAACCCTGCATGTTTGTTCCGATTACTACTGGGGAAAAAGAAAAAGGAAAAAAAAATGACCAGCCTGTCAGCTTATCTGAACTCATCCAGCAGATAAAATAACTCTTTTAGGAATGATCAGCTGCTCTCCATTTCAGTTCAGTTGCTGGCCTTTAAGAATGACCAGATGCTGCAATGCTGACACAGCAGAAAAAGACTGTAAATAGAAGGCAACTTTGCCAGTTAGAGCCTGAGTGCTTTGAGGAACTGTGGCTCAAATTCTCAAAGGTATTTGTTCTTTAATTGCCATTGCTGGGGATTAAAGTCTTGGAGGATCTGACCTTCATGACTCAAACTATTATGTGCTCCAAACMATATTGGGCTCAGCGGCAGGCAGAATTTGATTGCTGAACTCCAGTGAACTGTGTCAAACTCAGAGATTTGGAAAACTCTGGAAACAACTAGGACTGGAGCCAAATTCAGTAACTGAAATCCATCTCAGTAATATAATAATTCAGATCTKAATATTTGCATGCCTTTATGAAAATTTATGTCAGGCATTAAATCCTAACTTTGTGGCTCTTGGTACTTTCTGCATACTTACAAGGCTTAAGCTAAAGAAATAAGTATATTAGATCCCTTACCCATTGCAGTTATCACTACATCAATTGTAAGAAATTAATTCCAGAAGAATTTCAGTTTCTGTATCTTCTAAATAATGCAAAATACCAGCTGTATGTTGTGCAATAATCTTCATCAGCTGTAAGATTGATTTTGCCTTTGAGTATTTTTCTTCCATGAACTTTTCCTCTCAGCAACAGYCACAAGTCAGTACATATGCAGAATAAATCATTATAGAAGATTTCTGGAAATGTAAAAATCCATGAATTCGACCAGTTACATTTAACAATACATGAAGACCTAATAAAATCTCTTTYACATGCCAACTTGCTATGTGATAAGTAAATTAAAAGAACTTGATGTGCGTGAATTGGTATATAAAAGAAGATCTAACTCTATTTTTTGGTTTAAAGATCACCTGAGGTTCAAAACCTTCTCTTTTTTTTGTTTGGTTTTTAAAATTTAATATAACACAAAAAGAAGAATGTGTAGATTGAGTGGAGCAAAAAGAAGCCTCATAAGATAGCTCTTTAAAAATCTGTATAATTATGATAGTTCAATTCAATTCTTGTGATCTGTACAAACCAGTCCAAAGACTAGTTTGGATGCTCATTTTGGGCCAAAGTTAATATCCCATCATAATGCAATCAGTATTTATGGCTAAGAGAAAGTTAACTTTTATAATTTGATGTAATAGTAACTACTATACTAACTGATGTATAAAAAAGAYAATCTGATAGGTTTTTGGTATCAGAAATATTCTCCCATTTGATCGAACTTAAAGGTTACATACTGCATCCATTTTTTCAAATAAAGCATATTTGTCGTAATTTAAAGACTGAAGTGCTGTAGGTACAAAGAAGGAGGTTACTAAGTTGTAACTTCATTGTGTGCTGTAATTATGTTTTAAAGTGTCCTGTTTTAACAAACACATAGTCTAATTGAGCTTCCTAAGATCTTGTCATCCTAGTAGGGCAGCAGTAATTCTAATGCCTATGTCCGGATGTGTAATGTAAAAAGAAAATAGAGATATACAAAGTATGATCCATAGGTGAAGTCGCCATGCAAAAATGGCACTTGCAAGATTCTACTGGCTATTTTTTTAATATAGTCAAGGCGATTATGAATGAAATTTAAGTAGTTATTGTATATAATACTTGGATTTGCATGAGTGTACACTTAAAAGTTGAACAGTAGCAGCTTCAAAAATGCAGCATGTAATTTTAAAAGTATTGCTACTGAGCTAATTTGAATCATATTATTCCCAGAAAAGAACTTTCTAAACTCTTGAGGAAGAAAATTAAATTTTTAGCCATAGTTTCATTTGCATTTCTTTACTCTGACAGTTTCTATAATTAGATTGTTTCTAAAATAAAAAAGGCAAACATATTTTATTTAAAAAAGGGAAGTAGAAAGACTTATCAAGGAAATGTCTGCTTTAAAAAGCCTGAAGTAGCAAACTGAAAAAAAAAATACTTACAATTCTAATTTTTCYAGAATACTTTCTCCAGACACAGAGATGTGAAATCTGCTTAACAAGATTTGCTTCTAAAGTGCTTTACACTGTAATGCAGCTACTTTGGAACAGGGTCTCCCATAGCACCCAGCTCTTCTTCTGTCAAAGTGCCCTTCCAGGTCTGTTCTAAGCACTTTCTGTAAAAAAATATAAATGCTTGACAATCGGTGGCCAGGAAGCCATATCAAGGCATTTTAACTTATTGGACTCCAAGGCCCRTTGCCAAACAAACTGTGATTAGTTCCTTCCATCCCATGTGGGCTGTTGTTTACCACAAACTTGCTACAGCTCTGGATGCTCAAAGAGTTCAAGCACAGGTAACCTAAAGATTTGGGTTCTATTTGCCACATTTGCACTATAGTTGATATAACATTAAATATTTTGGCTCATCCCTGTCAAGATACGGACAGCAATCGTAGTGGAGCTGGCTGGTTGGGCTTATTTTTATTATTTTTTTTTTTAATGGCATGCTATTTTTTGGAACTACAGATTCTTTCCAAAATTAAAGCATTTTAGAAACCAGTTCAGGAAAAAGGAAAAATAAAAGAAAAAAAGAAAGAGAAACTGCATGTTATAATGATGAAGCTATCATAGGATCTCATCTTAGCACTGGACGGACTTGGAGGCTAGTCTGTCTAAGTTCTCCACATAATTAAGGGTGAAGAGTGAAATTGTCAACTATACCTGAACCATTCCAGAAAGATGTCTAGCTAGTCTGATCTTAAGATCTTTAGTGATGGAAACTCTGTGAGCTCCTTAGCTAATCTATTCTAATTAGCAGTGTTACCATCAGTTTGTGTGTGTGTGTTATTTTTTTAATGATTAATTTAACTCTTCCCTGCTTCAGTTTAAGCCTACTTCTTTCACCCCAAATGGATGCTGAAAAAGGTCTGTTCCCTTTACTTTGTAACAGCTTTTAAATAGTTGAGAACTGTTACCAAATTTCCTCTTCTATAGGCTGTTCTGTTTCAACAAAAAGCTGTGGTACARCTACTATATTTTAGCTCCTTATTTTTCAAGTTCTGAAGGCCATTATCATTGAAATATGGCTGGAGAGAAATTAAACTGAACCTGAAGCACGAGTTCTTTCCTTCATTCATTAGTTCGGCATGTTAAAGTATGTCCATAGTAAATTATTCAGTGAGCTCACTTTCTGTCGAGGGGATATTGTGAACAGTATTAACTGTCACTTTTATGAAAGTAATATCTTCTTATTGTTATTCAAAAAATAGAAACTTATAGATTTGAGAAAGTAGCGCTTCATTGACTATAATGATGCTTGTTTAACCAAGAGCTGGGGAATAAATGACATAAAGAGACTGAATAAATGACATAAAGAGACTGGCCATCTTCCAGAGGTTTACTACTGAATTCCAGCCCTGCCACTGGTATAACAGCTACTGGAGTTCACTGTGTTTTGTTCTTGGCCTTTCCTCAGCMCTTTCATCTCTTACATGGTTGAATTATCTCTTAGTGACATTTTTATAAGCAACACTGTGGTACCAGGCAATCACAAAAGTAGGAGGCACTACTGTAACACTAAGAGCTGGATTCTGTCTAGTTCATCTCTGCTATAAACATGTTTATTTAATGTTATGACTTACCTAACAGAAACCTCACCATTACACCGGTCATGGCAGAAATAGCCAGCATTCCTGTTACTCTGCAGTACTAGCCCATCACTTTGGGCTTCCATCCAGCAGGCATAAATAAAAAAATGGTGATTCACAGGACTGGTTATAAAGTCCGTGGTGGTGTGGAAGATCAGAAAAGGAAACTCTCAGAGCATACAATACTTGAATGCTATGGCAGCAAAAAGTGATCTGATGTGCAATGCAATGAGATTCACGAAGAACAAATGAAATATAACTGGCATGCAGATGTTAAGCTTCAGCTTTATTCGTACATTTATATGAGGAAATAACATTGTAAAGTGTACTCCCACCCTGGTAGATCGAACAAGAAAATAATCTGGCATGAAACGATTGACAAAGGTCTTGAGATCATCTAAGACTATGAGATCCCTTAATCGTCTGACACAAAGCCAGTCAGACATTATGCTTCACTGAATTATCCCTGAGCTGAGCTCATTGATTTAGTCTTGATTAGGTATGACACGCTTTAACCAAAGAATGTGCTTCAGAAGACCATCCAGCCTTCGTCTGAAGAGTTTAAGAGATGGGGGAATGCATCGCTTATCTTGGTACTTTGTTCCATTGGTTAATCATCCACACTGTTAAAAATGATGCCCGATTTCTGATTAAAATGATCTGGCCTCTTGTTATTTCTTCCTGAAAGATCTCAAGCAAACATGCAATCAAGACACTTTCATAATCWTCTTTCAGTTAAACTGAAAAGATTGGGTTTTTTAATTCTCTCTGTAGAATATTTTCTCCAGTCCTAGAATAATTTTTCTTCCTTTTCACACACTTAATTTTCTTCAAGTTTTGGAGGAGGGAACAACTGGAAAGAACCCAATAGCATACATCTCAGAGGGATTAGAGGGAAATCAAGTTGCTGTTCTGCATTAGTAAAACTGCAGCATCCCAGTACTACTGGCTCTGCTGGTCTGCCAACTGTGCCACTTTTGGAGAGAACAAGCTGGCATTTCTGTTCCATTCTTCCAAAAATCTGTTAAATCTATGAGTATTTTATAAAGATTTGCTAAAAGAAGAAAGGTAAAAGGAGAGGAGGGCTAACTGATAGAGGTCCTCTCATGAGRATAAGTATACTTGCCCGTGCAGTATTTATATACCATGTGGCACAGGCTGTCCTACTGCAGCCAATCCCAGTTCGTTAGGGCAAGAGAAGCTGAAAAGCTATGTTCTAGCATGGGTACATTTAATTCAAAACTACTCAAGTTATTTGGGTATTCAGTTCCCCAAAGAAAATAGTGAAAATTAACTGGCACTGTGAGCCTTTGAATACATTTGTAGTCACATTGTTAAAYAATTTTTGCATTTTCAAAGCATGAGAATCAAAGGTTTCCACTGAAGTTATTTTTTWAAAAAATTAAATGATTTTGATGCCCCAATATAAGCCCAGCTTTAAGCTCACATTTCAAAAAATTTCTCTTGCATTTCCAGGTCCATCTAAAGCTTCTTGTGGACAAGTTGTTCTGGTTTGTTCCAGCACGCAGTAAGATATTAACAAAAAATAATATAGGAATTGTAAGAAAGAAGAGCAATAGTCCATTTTCCACACCAACACTGATGAGTGTGTGATATTTCATTGCTATGCAGTATCATTCCTGCATACTTTTGTAAATAATGCTGCTTGAAATATTCTTGATGCTAATCAAAACACTTGTCTTGTTCAGAGCTCTCTGGGAAACAAAATTGTAGCAGGAAGTATTCATGCTTTGAAATAGCTTTACATTTTCACCATATCTCTTTATTTCCCTTTTATTTTCCTTTTCTCTCTTCCTGCTCGTCTTCACAAAAAATATGAGTTGTACTGAATTCCTTTTGTGATGCAWAGACAGAATCACCAGCCAACTGGATTATAGATTAGTTCCATATACCCTAAAAAAGGATATATTTCTGATTGCAAAATAAATACCTGTGTTAACATACGTTTTACTTAAAACATGAATGCAAAGAATGACAGACCCAGTGAAATAACTAAGGAGATACATATGGCATTTTAAGAATTAAGCAGTCTGATGTTCAGCTAGTGTTCCAGAAAGCAAGAATTGAAATATAACAGATCAGATCATTTAAATACTGCGCATGGTAATTAGCAATTTGACATTATTTTCTCTGAGACACAGTGGCTTCCAGCCATAGTACAAGAAAAACTCATGTAAACCTCCAGGGAAGTTATGTAATGTCATAATGGGAAAGGTGGCCGCTAGATAACATTAATTCCTTCTCRTGGAAAGGAGAAATTAGTGATGAATTCTTACATCTAAAAACAGAAATAAAAGGTAGTAGTAGTTCTGGACCTTTTTTTTATTCTTAACTGATATTGCTTAACCTCTACCTTTGAAATACTATTTTATTAAATCCCAGAAGCGTATTCTTTAAAGAAATTTTTTTTTTTTTTTTTTTTTTTTTTTTTTTTTTTTTTTTTTTTTTTTTTTTTTTTGTTACCTTTGCACCCTTCAGAGCTGCAATCTTATTACTGATTGCTTGTGGAATTATTCTAAAGCATTGCTCAGCAAAACAGGATGCACAAATAACAAGTTATATAAGGGAGATAAAGGAAGCCATAACTCAGCTTGATGCAAGAAGTTATTGACTTAATGTGGTGTCCAGCTGGGGTTTTTTGTTTCATGTTACCAATGTTTCACAAACCTTACGACACTTCCTCACTTGGATAAGACAGAAGCACAGGTTGATCAGCTGGGCAGCAGGCACAAGCTAAAGAAGGAAAACAAAATACGAGCTTCTCGGGATTCTCCTGGGTTTAGGTTTTCCTTTGAAAATGCATCTTTCTCCAGCCAACATTCTTGTGTTGTGTAGCAGCATAAAAATCAAAATGAGAATAAAACATTACTAATGGAAAATTCTGTTTCTTGGCAGTTTTTAAAAAACATTTTGGAATGCTAAGTTTTTGGAGGATAGAAATTCCATTTCCTGGCTAGTTCTAAAAACTCTCATTTCCAATTCACTCCAAGCAAAGAGGTAATAGGGGGGAAAAAATGGATCTCATAGTTATAGTCCAAAAGAGCAATGTATTTTGAAGCTAAGGRTAGTGAAATGAGTGCAATATCTCCTCTTCAAGCTCTTTTTACAGTTCTGTCTGGTCCACAGTGTTTTCAAAAGACAACACGGCATGCCAGACTTGCAGGGAATTTGTGGAAAAGGCATTCCTTCCATCCCTTTCCAGTAATTCTCAAAAAAGGTGACCGTAATCAGATCTATTTCACTCTAAAAAGAAGTTACTTAGCAACTGTGGCTCTGGTTCTAAACTCCAGGATGTGTGTACATTTTCGGTGATTTCCCCAGGCGTTCAGCCATACGTTTTCATTCGCTGAGTGAGAGCTGGAATTGTAAACAATATTCCCCGTTGAAAAGAATTCAATTCATCCCCAACCTTCTGCCAAAATACAACAGAAATCATTTATACGGCTATTGTGTTCTCAGCTGCCATACCCAGAACAGCTTAAGCAGAGTCTCATTCCAAATGCGATCCTGAGGCCCCCAAAGCGCCCGCTGTCTCTGCTAGGCAGGACGATACTGCTGGCTGGGGTGGACCCTGTGCTTAGACACCAGGCCTAAAATTCTGCAAATCTTCTTCTGGAAATAACATACCCTGGGTTCTGCCACCCTTCTGCCGTCGAGTTGTAAATCTGGTAGTATCTAAATAGTACAGTGGTACAACGGTGAAAGACACAGGAAGACTCTCCAGGGCAAATATTTCTCAGCATGCTTAAATGTGGCAGAACTGGGACTTCAATAAATAGCTATGAATAATGGAATAAGCTTTTTCAAGGACAAAATCCTCTCGGTTCTCATTTTTTCTTCCATACAGGTCTCACTGGTATAGATTTTTGCTCACTGCAAAAGACAGGAGCTGCATATCTGAGCCCTGTAAAATAGCTGACAAGATTAAGTAGGGTCTGCCATGAATAATAATAGATCAAGATGTGTGCATATCCGTATATATACACATACATGCAAGTATATGCAAACATAGAAGATAGTTGTTGAAAAATATAAGTTCAAACTCTATATAGTTTATAAAACTATAAAACTTAAATACTAATGTGTGTGTGTATACCTATATATATATATATATATGTCTATGCAACTAATTGAGGTGGTAGACCTATGAAATGTATAAACCTTATAGGTACGTATATGTATAGTAATTATTAATGACATTTATATATGAGTTCTTTGATTTGAAATTTACTGATTTAATTTTTTATTAAAAAACAAAATGCTATTCAGGTGATTTTGTACATTTGCTTACTCTACTCAGTCTCTTCCATACTGTGTTTGAGGCTAGGGAGGAAGAGAAATAGGAGAATGAACAGAAAGTTTATCAGAATTTAGCTAGCTGTCCTTACTTGCATGTGGACTGGACATGCAAAGACACTTTAGAACTTGAACATCAAATATGAAGAAAACAGGACATAAGGAAACTGTGATCCATTACTGTTTGAGGGTAAATCTGCTTCATATGATCCCAGGCAGTGAGCTCTGATAAAAATTAGCACTATTCCTCTAACAGAGGTCACTTGCAGCCCTAGTATTTAGACAGACAGACATGTCAGCAGAAACTAGGAAAAATACTTTTGCAGTGGAATGGAGTGATTACTTAACCATTGTTATTTGACCACTCTTTCAAATTGCCAGACAAGGAGCCCTCTTCTGCTGTAGAATATTTTATCACTATACACACACACAGACTGGTATTTAAGTGTTATACATTTATATACATACATACATATGTATATATATATAAAAAAGTAAATTGTAAAATGATATAGGAGTTTATAAAGTTATATATTTTGGGCAGGAAAATAATTTATCTTCCATAATTTCTGGTGCTCACAAAAGTTATTGCATGAATTGATTTTTTTTTTCTCTTGTTTCCCATAAGCTATTCAGTTCTGCTTGTGGTTAGAGCAAAGGTTTTGCATATTCTTGGCAGCACCCAAGTCACATGGTCTTGACCACACATTTAATTCATTGTATTTCAATTTACTAACATGTAAAATATGGCTAAACTTCTCAAAGGAGACAGTGTAGTTTCACTGTGAGTTTTAAAGCATCTTCATAGTCTTAAAAGTACATAAAAGTGCAAGTTGTAATTTTCACTTAAATATTTTGAAGCTTTATTGTATATTTATAAAGGATAAACTTCATAGAGGACAGAGCTATGAGAACTTTGGGGGTTAAACTCATAAATACAAGCCATAGGATTCCATTTAGTTATTCTTTCACTGTGTCCCATGACTTAAGTTTGACTAAAATATATCTTCAAGAYGGTGATATGAAGAGATAAGGAACCTATCAATTCCCAGGTTACTTTGAACCTGTTAATGTGTTCCCTCCCCCTTTAAAGCAGCTCTTGATTCCCATTATATTTTAGCTTTGCTGGATTAAAGGGCTATTAGGTATCTGTGTTTTCTGCCTATGACTTATTTACATATCTTGATCAACTTGCCTTTTGTATATCAGATATTCTATTTGATAAAACCCCTGGAGATACTCCTAATAGAGTGAATAATAAAACAAAATGCTTGCCAATACACTGCAGCTTAAAAGTTTCTGCAATATGATGTTAACTAGAGCAACTAAGCCAAGAGTTATATAGCTCAGGCCAATAGAGGCAGGTTGAAGTGTTGATCTTCTTCCACACAGTTTTGCATTCTGTCCATGCTATATATTAGAGTTACAAAATATTTCAGAGATGTTCAGGTATGGCTTTATTTATTTATTTTTTTTTTTTACTGAAATTGGAATGACTTTTTACTCTTTCACTTATAAAGTTAAACGCCCTTGGTACCGTGGGTAAAACAATGGCAATGTTAAAATTTGTATCAAATCTTTTAAGATAATCAGTGGACCAGGATTTTGCCAAGAACTCTGTGTGTAGGTCTGAGGAAACCGTAAGAATTAATGAACATGAAATACTTGTAAATAAGTGACTTCTCATCACATATAGAAGGGATCTGGACTGAGCACTGAGATAGCTTCACAATTGGTTATACAATGAAAGCGAGAAACTCATCTTTATATTGATTTATAAAAATGTATGCTTTTAAAAACCATAGAGGTTTTTGCAGTATTAAGCTAGGCCCTAGGATAGAATGGGTAAGATAACATGCAGATCATACGCATGTTCATTGTGCAGGATTTGAAGACCTAATATATCACATGGGGTGTGTGGGGGTGTGTGTGTGTGTGTGTGTGTGTGTGTGTGTGTGTGTGTACACACCTGTATCAACCCTTCTGTCTATCCAACTGTTAGTCATTTGAGCTGGAGAATGAAAACAGTTGAAGACTACTCAAATTCCTCACCTATGTGAAAATACCCTTCCTTTGATACAAAGCAGATGTTATGCTAAGAAGCCAGTGCTACTGCCAATTTCCCCTAGAGTCTAGAAAAGCCCATCACTGAACCAAAATGATTTTTTACATCTATGGAACTAAATGTGAGATATACAAAATTTTGTTATTCATGCCTCTAAACTACTGTGGACAGCTGACAGGTTTGTCCAAATGCTGAGCAGAAAGAAAAGGATTTGGTGCAGGTGTGATGGGCAAATTTTGCAATACATTGCAGAAACATCCTATCCTGCAGTACGATCAAAACTAACCCCCCTGAATTGCTTTCAGCCAGAAGAATCAAGTCTTGTTCTCTATCATAAAATTTACTTTTGACAAGTATCTGAAGTGTAGACAAGGTCAGCAGGTAACACAGCATGATTGAGATATAGACAATGAAACTTTTTTTAAAAAAATAAATTCTGTACTTGGGACAATAAATCTTCAGAAAGAATTGGAGGGGAGAAAAGCAGTAAAAAGTGCCTTTAAAAATAAAAGCAATAGATTCAAAAAGGATACAATTTCTTTTTCACATTGCCTGCCAGATACAGGACAGTCTGTCCAATTGTGTCAACATCATACATATATATGTATCTAATTTCTCTGTATATACGTTCTCCTCCACCAACAGAATATTTCTAGTCTTCACCCCTTGCTCCTTCTTGCCATCCATAGCACCCCTCAGTGGTTTACATATACCTCTTTCTGCTGACACTCTCCTCAAAATTGCCAGCTTTGGATGGTCAGACTTTTGGAAATTTTGCAGCCTACAACCCTTTTTTGCAGCCTGTAATCACTTTTCTGTGTGATGTTAGTTGCAGGGATATTGTAGTAACACGGAGGAGGATAGAAAAGTGTAACTGTTTGCATAGCTTGTGTTACTTGACATGAATTACTAAAGATAGCAACCGCTATTACCCTTTTTGGTCTTTATCTTGTAGAAGTGGTAAATAGGTTTTATGTCTTTACTGTCAATGCTGTTTGTTCCAGCTTTCCAGGAGAGGCTGCTCACTGACATTGGCCAAGTGATCAGGTGCACTGGGTGCCGCTACCCCCTGTGCTAGCGCTGGGCCTCATCTTGGTGTTTAAGATAACCGTCCTCAGACAAGCCCCTCATTTCTCTCATAGACACAGGCAAAARGAAATCATGAGAATGCAGTTCCACCAAAAGGAGGAAACCAGACATAGGAAATTCAAACTTTTTGCAAAACAGACATGCCAAAAGCACGATGAGCTAGTGTGCCACTCTGCAGGGCTCCATCCGCAGCAGGGCTGCTTGCAAGGCAAGCGCTTTCACGAGAACTTTAGGAGCTCTCACATTCACAGCACTCCCCCAAACCAATCATAGCTACAGCTCTCAACTCAACAGAAATTACTCCCTTTATATTTTCTGGAGTAATGTGTGTACTGGAGTCTCTGCAGACATATCACAACAAGAAGTTCTCCATTTACTTTTCATTTTATACCTCTTTTCCCTAATTCAGAGATTTAAATGCAAAAATCTATCATTCAAAGACATTGTGTGGATTAGCAATGCTCTCTGGAGGTTTGTGGGTTTATAAAACTACAAATGGATGTGCTCTTTTATACTTGTAGCTTTTTCCATCTGACAAATGGGAAATCAACATTTTCCCCACAAAATAATAATAAAAAAAAACCAGCTATAATTCACTGAGAGCTGCTAATAGCCCCCAAATTCTTCATCTGACTGWACTACTTCATGAAAACTGGGTAATCAGCTGAGAAGCTTAGGAAAAAAAAAAAAGAATGATAAGCTACAGGTGAGGAGGGGAGGCACTGGGAAACCATGGTAATGTAGCAGCAACTATTCAGAAGAATAGTGCCAGGGAGTATGAAAAGGGAACAGGTACAGATTGTAAGTAAAACAGAAGAGAAAATAAGGCTGCAGAAAAGGAATAACGCAAGAAGGCCAATAACAAACTCAGTTAAAGAAATGGCAACCAAAATAAAACGAAAAAAGAACAAAAAAGGCTAGGAAAGAGATTAAAATATAGGACAAAGACAGGAGAAGAACGAAGGAAATACATGGCACATTATTCAGTTACTTGACTGTTTTGGAAACAATCACTCAATGTCCTCTTTGACATCATTTTGCATCTGAACATTGTGACAGAACAGGATAAAAACCCAAAGAAGTGAACACTGACGACCTTCCTTATTGGTAACCTTGACAAACATCCTTGTCTTCTAAAATTTCAACATGCCTAGTGAGATGCCATCACTTTTCAGCCAGTTTCTTACCATCCTTTGGTTTTTTTCCACCTATTGAACTCAGATTGTTTTCATTTCTTGCCTTTTTTTTTTTTTTTGGTTCCTTGCTGAAACTGTCTTAGCTTTGAGCTTTTTGCTCTTCCTTCCTTTGAGATCCAGGCAGCTAAGCACAGCATTTTCAATAATTTCAATATATATTCACTATCAGAAGTCTCTGTTTTAACTTGCACTCATAGTAGGAAGGTGATAACAGGATGGGTATACTGTTTATTTTCTCAGCCAGAACCCAGTTTCTTCAGTGGTATGATAAGCTACTCATTTTCCTTTCTGATAGATTATCTGCTTAGAAATGGAATTATTTTTCTAATAAGACACCAAGAACTAGGTTTGCTTCTATAGCTACATGAAACAAACTCATTTTGAAAAGTCTGGCAAATGCACTGCAAGGTCAATGGGTAGGAACATGATTTGGAATTGCACTATAGGATATTCAATATCCTTTATGAATTCTTCTGCATGGACAATCAGTTTTCACAGAAAACTACAAGGGAGAAGAAAGTGAGAGAGAGTACGCAAAAAGTGCAAGAGAAAAAATAGAAATGAAAATAAAGGCTTGTTTGCCACAATTTTAGCCTCAGAATCTCTGGTAAGCAGAAATGAAGATATTTTATGCTGTCTGCAAGGTATTGTTCTTTGCTTATCAGTATATAATAATATTCTCCTATAAAGCAGCATCCCTGTCCTTTTACTTCGTGGTCATTGAAGCACCCAGTTACTCTCCTATGCTACTTGGAAGGGTTTGACTAGCCTTGTGCACTGATATACCCATATAATGTATTCACTATGAGTTACTAAAATAATATACAGAGTAATTGTTGATACACCAGAAAATTACCAATTTACTCTATTTTTCCAAACTTTCTCTGAATGCATACACCTATGGAAACAAAGGTTGGCAATGTCAAACAATTTCCAGTTATTACAAAGCATTCAGTTGCTGGGTTATTTACTCTAAACCTACATTTAAAGTGCTACCAGTAAGGTAGGCAGCTTCTGTGGGAATCAAATGCCAATCCGTCAGGGCCAGATTTTGACATTGCTGCTCAAACCAAGTAAACATACTTTATCCAATGAATTACTTTGTGGAAGTTAATAGGAATATTCAGAGCCAATCATTCACTTAAGTCCTATTAATTAAAAAGAGTTTCTGCATTGTTATTTTTAGTTATTTCACATTACTATATATTGTTCTACATTTCTGATACTATAAATGCTAATTATGGCAGTTGCTTCCTGGAGTATTTTTGATCTAAAAAAGGGGGCATTTTTCCCGAAAAAGTTTTCTATTTTCCATTCAGCTCTAATTATTCACTGTGTATCAGAGCACCCATGTGGGAGATCTACTTTGCATTATGCTAGAAAAAGGGGTAAAAATAGCCAGCAAGAGAGCTTACCGAAAAAGGTTTAGACTTGGCAAGGTATTTAAGTGTGTGCCTCATTTAAAATATGTAATTAGGCTGGAAGCCCTGGATTTATTGCAAGAACAAACTCTGAAGGCAACTATGGCTTTAAATTTCTGTCCTGTGCTTCATATTCTTGCAGTATCCAGCTATTTGGCTTAAACTGTAAAAATACCAAGGCTTAACACTGCAGCTACAGCGGATCATTATGGCCTGTATACCACCTAAAAAGTTACCAGCATTCATGCAGCATGCTTCTGGTACAACCCACACGCAGAAAGAAAAGAAAACATAATTTAAAAGAATCTCTTACAGTATAGATATTTATTATATCTTGCATGGATGAAACATCCCTTTCAACTATTAAGGGCATCGGAGAGCTTTTGGTACATATTAAAGCATACTCAGATATTGTGTATTCTGTTCAGAGGAGAAAGCATACATCAGCTTTTTGTATAAAATCCTTAAGTTTAATTTATATATACTTAATGTTTACTAACTCTTTAACTCCTGTTTTTCTGAAACTGTTACTGAAGGAAGTTTTTGCTGTACTGGCTGAATTCAAAGAGCTCAGGATTCAGTGGGTATTGATTGCAGAACCCTTGTTTATGTGGATGAAGTAACTGTCCTGGGAACACAGACCTCTTACAGAGGTTAAGATAAGCCACTCAGTTCTGAAGCTACTCAGTAGCTTTAAGGTACATACATGTTATTTCACTGTGTATTATGGACTAGTTACCACACATTTGAAGCCTATGGTTCCTTACCCCCATTGAGGGCAAGCTCTAGTTTGGCAGCTCAAACCTCCAAATCAGTCTCTTGGAGCACTGCTACCATATTTTGACCCTGTGGTCCACAGCAGCAAGGGACTAGACAGTTGTCTCATGTGCACCCAGGGGATTAGCAGAGGCAATGGCACAAATTCAGAGTTACAAGAGCCTCCTTGGGGAAGGGACTCAGCACTTCCTTCTCCCCTGCCTCCATCCTTCCCCTCATCTCTAGAAGGCCAGCTGGCTCCCACGAGCAAGGTAAGATCTCCCTCACTCCTCACTCTCTCACCAGCCCCACAGGGCAGGAGTGTAATTTGGTGGTAGAAATCAGCTTGCTGTTAAATTCATATTCTAGCATCCTCTTGAGGGAACCTGAAATGCAGTCTTGAAAGTAGATTGTCAGAGCCTGCTTGTGGAAAGGGTTTTGGCATGGATGAGTTCTGGCTCCAGTGGGTGCTGCAGAGCTTCAGAACATTCCTGTGTAAAGGAATGGATGAACTGGTGAACAGCTTGTAACTCGTAGAGTTTTAGTTTTCCCTTGGCTGTCCATGAATTCAGGAAAACAGCTGCTAGATTCGTGACAAGTGATTCACACAGTTGATATAATTCAGCTTCTTTGCCAAGAAAGTCTTGCTTCTAGTTTTCTACTTAATTGAATCACCAAGTCCAAGGGTTGTAAAGCATTTACGTAGGATGAATGCTGCAAAAAAGTCATTTTTCAAGACTGTGTATATCTTCCCTCACTGACCTATTAGCATGGTGAAAGAGATTTTCAAATAGTTTAAAATACCTCAAATGATAGTCTCCTTTCCCCTCTCTTGCCTTGCAGAAAGGTCTGAAACAAATGGCTGTTCTCAAAGATTACTAAAACAAAGGCAATTTGCTTTTAGATTCACTTAAATTCCTCTGCACTTTTTGTTTCACAATCAGAGGCTCACAGGAATGGTTTGGCCACTTTTCTCACCTTTCTTGAATCCATAAACACAAGTTGTTAGAATTAGCTCCAATTAACACTCAATGTTCAATAATGGTATATAGACTTTGATGTGGTATATAGCTATTTTGCTCCATAGACCCCAAAGTCCTATATGAAGTACCTTATTATTTATCTCACTCCTGTTAATTGAGGGATCTGAAGTAGAGAAAAAGTGATGTACCCAAGGTTTCCCTATGGGCTAACAGCATGACTGAGATAAGATACTATGCCTTCTAAATCTTAGCCTTGTATCCACATAGAAAAATCTTCAGCTATAAAGAACAAACTAAGTGCTTTGGATCTATCTCTACAGGAAAAATATATTTCTTTGGTTCCAGAAGTCAGTAAGAATTTTCATCTGCCTGAATCGGCTCAATAGTCATCATTGCTATTTTCTCAAAGTGTTCTTTGTAGTTCATAACTCATTAAGACACATAGCAGATGTTCAGGTTATAGACTTTGCCACATGCATTAGACATACTCACAGTACAGGTGACTGGATGCTTTGTTCAGTTACTTGAAGTCATTTCCAGCTGAAGTGAATGGAAGCTCCATGCTAAATTTGCTCTGCAGCATTTATATCAACCATACAAAAAAAAGTGTACTTTTCCATCATTATTGCTATATCATGTCACGTTAACTGAAAAGGTATTGCCATGGTTTTGGAAAGGAAGAATTGTCAAGTACAAAGACTCCTGTGCTACCCTTAGATACATTTTGTGCTCCCATTTAAAGAACAACTACGGTAAAGCACAAGACATTCATAACATTTTCCCAATCATCTTACCCTGGTGAGAATTATTCGCATCATTATGATAAGAAAACATGTGAGAGCAAATAAAATCATCTTCAGGTTCGCCAGCTTCTGCACAGCAGATCTGACATAGCTGGAGTGTTTGGAAAAGATCATTCACAACCAGTATTTCTGCAAAGTGGGCAGAAATACTTATGGGTATTTCTGTGGGGTGTCCCTTTATATTCAGAAACCACTGGCCTGTTCTTTGTGATTAATTCAGCCAGGCTTCTGGCAAAACACTTGAATAGTTTATTGGGCTTTTATTTCCCCATTCCCCAGCATAATAGTTGTCTAGGAACATCTAGCAATTTCGTTCTTGGATGGTACTTTGCTGAAGGTATTGCATGATTTGGAGCAATATTGGCTATCAAAAAGATTACAATAAACTAAAACAACCCATAAGAATTTCCCTCTCCCTTACCCCTCTTTAGATTAAAGGGGGTTAATTCTGGTCCTTGGCCAGCTTCTTAGCCTTATCATAATCCCAACCTTTTGGGAATATAAGCAATAATGATTAAGAAGTGTTAGTCACTTTTTGATTATTTATCCAGTCATCCAAAGAAATATTAGCAATGACTTCAAGAAAATGCAATACAGAAATCCTTAAGGAAGGAGATGTGAGTACAAGGTTAAACCTGATCAAACTCATTTCAAATACAGCCACATAACCAACTAGCAGTCAACTTTTCTCCCTATTCATGTCAAATAGACAATTCATACTGCAGAGGTATTCAAAGAACACTTTCCAGTCCGTGAGTAAATGCTCGCAGCCTCTTCCCAGCAGTTCCCAAATGGGCAACGTCTTCTGCTCTGAAGGCAGATGCTGCACTTCCTACTCTCCATCTCTCGGGGAGCAGCTGCAGCAGGTTAACAAAGTACTTAGAAGGGCAGGGCAAGGCAACATGTCTGGCTAGCCCAGAAAAACACCTTCCTGCTAAAGAGATCTCGGCAAAGCCACCCAGCAGACCTTGATAAAACTGTATTGAGTGGGCTTATTCAATACTATAATCATTGTCACTAGGAAGGTGTGTTCTGTAACTTAGCCAGAAAGTTTAGGCAAATGTTCAAGGTAAACCTGGCTTTGATACTGATGAGAAACAGGAATGCATGTCTAAGACAGAGCTATTAAGTAGTAAGAAAAAGCAGCACTATTACCACCAGAGTTTTTCCTTCCTTGCAAATACCATCTTTCAGGACACAAGACTTGTTGGCAGAGTACTTGGAACATAAAACCTAGGAAGCAATCTTCCTTGCATTTCTGACTAGAGAAATAAAATCTACCAGGTCAACATCAGTTTTGTTTTTGTATTTCACCTCTCAAACCTGGAAATGAGTTATCTTCCTGCTGGGAAACAGCCACCTGCATTTCTATCTGGTGTCCTATGATGAGAAATTTCTCCAAGGACTGATGAAACTGTACAAGCCACTCCTATTTTCAAAGCAAAAATAGCAAACTCCTATTTTCAACACAGCTCCTGCTGTATTATTCAGGCCATTTTTTTTWAAAAAAAAACCCAACATTTTAAAAAACATTGAAACAGAAAAATAAGCAAATTTCAATAGGAGCAAGTTGTGCCAGTGAAGTTATATTGTAGAATAGTGCTTTCCATCTCTAGGCTAAAAAATAAGTCAGCACCCATCTGAGTCATTTACATAGAAGCATTATCACAGTTCCCTGCCAAGAGATTAATTGTAAAGGGGCAGCCAAAGTAAATCCAGGTACCTACCCTATTAAAGTAAGAGCTGGTTATGCTAGCTGGTCTTTCTGAGAAACTAACATTAACCCTGCCAGAAAGAGGAGCACAGCAGTTACGTGTGTAGCTGCTATCAAGTACGTAGATGAGGAAGAGACTTCAAGCATAAACAACTTCTTAATTAGATCCTTTAACTCTTAAGCACAAGGAAAATATTTCTCCCTGCCAGACTGCAATCATAACAGAAGATGATACAAGGAATATTCTAAAAGAAAAAGTAAAAAGGGGGAAGGAAAGCAAGACAGAATGATTATCGCATGTAATATTTTCTTCTCCCTCACCCAGTAGTGTGAGGAGACATAATACCAACCTCCTGATCAAAGAATAATTTATATTAAATTCTGTATAGAAATATGACTACATGTCAACAGGGAAATTATGAACTTAATGAAAGACCTAATAAAAGGTCTTCATACCATTTTAGGCATTTAACATAGGTGCTTTCCTCACCTAACTGATTCACTTAGGCTAAAAGCATGCTCCTCCTCTGTTATCAGAGACTGGACACTGGTACAGTTCAGCCCAGCTGAAGTAGGACACTTGCTAAGTCAGAAGCATTCTTTAAGAGGTCCAGACTGAATGAAATGAATCCATGTTAAGGTTTCTAAGCTGGGAGCCCAGGCTCCCTATGCAGTCAATACAGAGAAATAGGCTTCCTGAGGGGGAAAGTTCAGAGAGTTCAGACCTCTGAAGCTGAACCCACCTATCTACACAGATAAGGTCTGTAAGTCAGGCTCCCACAGTGCAGGGGTCAACAATATAACAGTGGTTCATTCTTTGTGTTATTTCTTCACTGAAAAGAATTGTTTTCAGAAGTGCATCTTCCAAACCCTTACATGCTGTAACACATGCATGCCTATGGAGGAGTCCATGTAGCATCAGAAGAATGAACACAGGAAATCCAAATGCAAGAGATTTTTTACTTTTCATTCCTCTGATTATCTATGGCTTATGCTTTCAAACTAAGGTACCAACATCCCTGGCAATATCAGAGGAAGATGAATCATGTTTGCAGAGTGGGTTTATTCTGTTCCAGTTCTGTCAAAGGATGTAAAATAATAAAACCATATTACAGTGAAATGTCAATTCTTTCTCCTTCAGAAAGGAAATGTGGGAGGTGATTAACAGGTTAAAGTCACATGCAGTAAAGGAAAGGAAGCAAACGAATTGGCTGGTGTATCTACTCAAAATAATGTGAAAGGTTAAATGAAGCATTTCTCAGCAGCTGATAGACTAAGGCTTTTATATTTATGTTATCATAAAGAAAGCAATACAGTAGTAGTTGTGACCAGTCAAGAGTATAAATATTGGCAAAATTCACAGAGTGTGACATTTATCACACTTTTATTCTTCAGCTATACTCCTGATGCAAGTAAGATGCATATCAAACCTAATTTGTCTGAAGTACTCACCATACAGAGGACAAAGAGGATCACAGACATACCAAATATTAAATCAATTGATCAGAAGAGGTAGGAAAAACTGTTTCATCCCTGCTGGCCCCAGGAGTCATAATTCATTATTCAACATTGATCACCAACCCAAAGCTTTGGCTGTTTTCCAGATGAAACAAGAACTGTCTCTAATGACACTACATTAAGAACATCCATTGCAGTTCCTCAGCCCACCTGATAAGTGTCTGTCAGAAATACTTCATATTATCACTTCATATTATCCATATTACCACCGATATGGAATCATATTGATTTTGTGGCTATTGGAAATGCAAACACAGCTAAGTATAAGGTAGCCCGGTTACATAAGAGCAATGCATGGTGTGAGGGATGGACAGCAGAGTAGTGTGGGTTGGTTAAAACACAGTAGTCTTACAAGAAGGTGCAGACACTAATTTTGCTCATAGTGTTTGTTCTGTGGAGCAGGATATCTGTTCTAAGCTTTAAATTCCACTAGCATTAGAAATACAGCGCAATTATTTTCGATAAAACATCTCCTACCTAGTGCAAATTGTTTGACTTGCATAGAAGTAAAACGCTGATTTACACCAGCTAGGGACAAATCCAAAGAATGTGAGGGTTGAATACATGCTACAGACTGATTATGCACCCTGCCTAGACCAATAATTAGTAGGAAAGATGCTTTGTCTCTGAAAGGTTTAGAACATTTGTAAACTTGTCTTAGTTGCTAAACTAGAAAAATTTTCCTTTCCCTATCCTTCTCACCAGAACAATCCCACGCACAAGTAAAAGCCAAATAAAATGAGTTACACAGTTAAGGGACACCTTTTAATTATGGTTTATTGCTCATACTGATCACTGATATTGATAGAGAGGAAAATCTCCTTAAAGAACTCTTGCCTCCAGAACATTACAAAATACAAATCACACCATTTATTATTGCAGCTCTCAGCACCTATAGCATAGAACAAGTCTTTTTCCATTGGTACAGAAAAGACATCATACTTTGCCACAGCGCATTTTTCACCAACAAATACTTCCATTCAATCAGCATTCTTCTTACAGATCTGGTGTCCTCTGCTCTTTGTAACCTAACCCTAGGCATCTGTCATGGTCAGACCTAGGACAGCAGGTAACCTGAACCTTTAGGCTAATCCGGTGCAGCCGGTCTTATCTTTTAAGACCATAGCATGGCAACAGGGTGCATGAATTGTAACACCGAATAGGAGAAAGCTTACGACTGGTAAAATGTAGATCCTTAACATTTCACTCCTTCTCACAGATGTAAGAATTAGGCAGCAGCCAAGGAAATGACCAGTCAGTAAGATCTCAGCAAATGAGTAGACATTTACTTTCATTTGGTCATACTTAAGGCACATACCATTTGAATGAAGAGAAGATAGAAATTTCCACTCACCTTCATAATCCACCATTTTCACAGGCCAATCAAGTCAAAGGGCTATTTGATACAAAGCTTTTGGGCCACGCTTCCAAGAGATAGAGGCTCTTTTTATTTTCCTGTGATCTGTCAGGGAAAGGGTCCCATTCTTGGCATGTTATCCATTTCATATTCCTCCTCTCTTGGTGAATGGTCAAACAACTAGGAAATCAAAAGACAAAAGTTAAGGCAGGGTAGTTATCATGCGAAGAACATCTCAGAAATACGGAAGTAATCTGTCTGTGTAACAGTTCGTTATGAGACATACTATCACTTAGATTCCACAAAAAGTTTCACAATTCTATACAAAAAGTGGGAGATAAGTTATCAGCATGATATCTGATATAGAATCCAGGAAAAGAATACACATTGAATTGCAACATATTTAGAACTAGGTTTTATGCCAGAAAATAACACACATTCATTTAACTAATTTCAAATGCAAATACCAGTGTCCTTAGAATGAAGCAGATGTTGGGCTTTTTTCAGTGGAGCGAGCAGTTGTTCATCTCTGAATCTTTATGTTCTTGGAAAAAAATATTTGAACGCCTCAGTGAATGAACTACAGAAGTAGCTGGGTTTTGCAGCACACTCCTAGGCAGGCTAATTTTAGCTCCACATTTGGAGCAATTATTGAAAAGTTGTAGACTGTTATTGTGATAATTCTGGATTAGGTCAAATAGGAGTAGTTTTATTTATTGTTCTTGGAGAAGATTTTGCTACAGTTGACTAAATTGTTCTGACAGTGAATAGATGACAGATGCTTACATACAGAAGTTGTAAGTAGTTCTGGCAACTACTAGCTGGAAAGTAAAATCCTTTAGGGTGAAAGGCCTATTTTATTAGTGCAACTGTAAAGGTAGTTACAACTGGTTTGGCTTCAGCTATCACTGGACAAGAAAACCACCTACTTGCCTCCAGATCTAGATATTAGTGTTTTGCTTTCCCCTTTCCTTCTCTCCATAGTACATATACATACATGTGTATATAAAGAATATATATATATGTATATATTTATCTATAGACAGAATTTCTTCTCTCTTTCTTCATCCCAGCTTATTAAAGTATCAGGTGTTTTGTGTTGAATGGAGGAGGAAGATAGATAGCTTCAGAGAAACAGTGGTAGGAAACTTATGGCAATACTGAGAAACTATAACATGCAGATTTTTCTAAACTTAACCATGGTATTCTAGGAAAAAAAGACAAGCTTTCTCTGCTTACACTACAACATGACAGGACTTCTGTCTTTAGCCAGCCTTAGTAAGAAGCAGATGCTGATAAAAAGGCAGAACAAAAGGCCTCTAAGCCCCCAAACAGCCACACACTTACCTGTTTTCTCCCCAAAAATGCTGTGCTTTGTTGTTTGCAGCCCATGGTGCCAYGGTGCAGCAGGAGCTGCTCTGTGATGGCCAGCCTGCAGCGATACCAGCATAGTCTCGCTATCCCACTGCTCCCAAGCAGGACTGAGCTAGAGACAGTGACAGGGCACATCTGAGAAATCTAACCAGGAACAGCCAAAGCTGGGAACAAGGCCACTGACAGCATAGACCCAGGGCCAACAACTTTGAAAAAGACAGGAGACTTGAACCTGAGCTTAAATAGGTCTCCAGGGCCAAGGGCCAAGGGGCAGGAGCAGGTGGGGCTCCCAGGTGAGGCTAGTCAGGGCAATTAAGGCCTGTTAGTGCCCTGAAGACCCCAGCTCACTGAATCTGGAGATTCTTGCTGTAAATTTCTGTTAGATACAGGGATGGAGACATGAAACTTGTACGTCTTCATGTGCGTGTCAATGCACCTGGCTGCTAGAAAGAGCCAAAGAGGAAGGAGGTTATTTTGGCACACGCATGGCCTTGCATGGGTGGGTATAACCTGAGGCATCACTGCTGTGCCCATAAACTMAGTTAGACCAATGAATGGGTCCACAGATAATCATGTGTGCAGGTTTCTGCAGGAGAACAGATCACTTCATTCTTGATTGTCATTCTCAATAGGAATAACAGCTCTCACGAGAATAATAATAGCTGAAAAAACACAAGAGACTGAATAACCTTGAAGGGCCTGATGTACCATTCTATCTGGGATTTTGAAGTGTAGCTGGTTTTCTTCCGTTATATGTTTTTATAAGGCAGCCTTATTTGCTAAAGCATATGAACCATTCAGAACATGTCTGTTGTGCGCCAGCCAGTCTTTGGGGTCGACATCGGTGAGCTTTGCTCTAGGAGCAGGCACCCTGTGATGGGCACAGCAGCCTGCGGAGGTGAGCACAGCATCAAGAAACTTGCCCACAGCAGGGGCTGAAGCAGCCCGAGCACGTTGCACCGCCTGGAACGGGAAAGACACAATGAGGCAAAGAATAAAATGAGTAAAGCACAAGCAAACTGAGAAGGGAGAATTTTATTAAGTACATCCAAGCAGTAGTTTTTAACGATGTGGGGACAAAACATGAAGAGAGACTTTGTTGTGCGCTGTGTTGTAGAAACATGGGTGGTTCAGAGATCCTTTGGGCTATGCAAAGAACAAGAGACATGTTACAGAAGAAATACGCAGAACACAACACTGAAGCCACTAAATTCCCTTCAACGTCTGAACCTACCTGTATTGAAGTCAATGGCAAAGGTTTTGCTGTTGTAATTAGAACTGTGATTAAATCTTTGAAATTGGATTAATAAAATTGCTTTTTTTCTGCCCTTTATTTTGATCTTTTAGAGCGACAACATGGGAAAAACAATGGCTTAATTTTCTCATGGCCAAATTCTCTCCTGAAGTAAATTGGCACAGCTTCATATGAACCAATGATTCTTTACCTGTTCAAACCATCACAGAAATTGGATCAATAGGTTTTTATGAGATTTGAAATGAAAGTTAAGATTATTTATAATGGTCAAGACATACTTAATAAAAAAGCAAAATACCAGATCTATGCATAAAAGAAAAACTGTATTGTAAAATGATGCTTAGAAACTTACAATACCATGCAAAATTCTGTTATATGAAAAAAAAAGGATACATTACTCAGCTGTCTTTTGTAGATTTGGAAAGCTGGCCAAATGTATACTTTGATTTTTTTAAAAAACATAGTACATAGACTGTATTTGGATGATATGTCATAACCTGAAACTAAATTAACATAAAATAAAATAAAATAAAATAAATTAGCCTCTACCTTTTAAGCCTTCTTATTAAGACTGAGCATTCATTCCTAATTATCAAATATGAGAATCCAGATCCTCAATAGGGATACTCATTTTGCAGAGTCTCTTTCATTACAGTAAAATGAAGGAAACTTTAGCCTGGGACAGAGGACACAGTTTGAATCTCAGATTCAGAATAAACTAAGGATTTGGCTATGTGTGCTGGCCTTGACATATGAATCAGATTTAGGTCTCAAGTATTCAGGGAAATACATTTCCTTTCTTGGATTACATACTGAACGCTGTGCTATTGTATCTTTTTTGTAACACATGTCTTAGAGCTGTACTGTGAAGATGAATCTACCCATATCAAGTTTGCATCACTGGATAAACTACTGACTCACACACTTTCTCTGTCCAGATTATAATCTAGCATTTTGATAGTCCATTGGTAGTAGATAATAAAAGTTTGATAAGATAAGCTAGGAATGTTACGTAGTTAAAAAAATCTGAGGGCAATCCCTGACTTCTGTACAAGAAAACTATTTTAAGGGACTGGTAGACAAAGGACTTGTATTGAAAACCTACTTTTAAATCTAAATTCACAGCATTTATTTCAACTAACCTTGATAAGACAAGGAAGGATTTTGTTTTGTTTTGTTTTTTTTTGATTATTCCATAGTGTTTTGTTGCTGGCACTTTTAATGAGAAATCCTTGAAACTAACAGTACTCTTTTTCCATCATGCACTGTAAATGCATGATTGACAGTCCCCCCTGGAAAGATAGGACTTCACGAGAGATAAAATGCAATACAACATAAATAAAATATATATGTCAAGAGTACATTTTCATTTAATTACAGCTAGGATAAGCTTGAATGTACAGAGCAAGGACTTTACATCCTTTATTTATGCAACAGTCCGAGTTCAAACCGGCAAATCACGAGGCCTATAAAGGAACACGAACCCTGAGGCCAAAACTTTAACTCCTCTGTGCCCTTGCTACCATCACAGGGGAAACTGATGCATACAATCTTGAGATGCTTCCTGGGAAAATAAATCACTATTTCTGACAACCTGAAGAAAAACTCGTGCTTATTTATTTAATGCAAGTATTTTYCCTGCAACCAGGCTCCTGGAAGCATCACTTACCATCTCCAAGCAGAATGGCTTTGCTGCTCTGACCGAGCATGTTACTGCACACGTGTGAGTGCACATGTGTGCATGTGTGACAGGCAGCATGACATTGGATCCGGGCTGTGTGCCCAGACGTGATTTAAATTTCATGATTGTAACAGAAGGTAGATCAACTGTTTCACACAGCAAGTTCCGACTGAACATGAGGAAAAACTTCTTTACTGTGAGGGTGACTGAATGCTGGCACAGGTTGCCCAGAGAGATTGTGGAGTTTCCTTCCTTGGAGATATTCACAACCATCTGGACACAATCCTGGGCAACGTGTGCTACGTGACCCTGCTTGAGCAGGGGGGTTGGACTACATGATTTCCAGAGGTCCCTTCCAAACTCAACCATTCTGTGATGGAGGGACAGAAAATGTTACTGTGGTTAATACCAATCTTGCACAGTGAGACTTTGCTGTGGTTATTTTTTTTCCCTCTCCATTTAATCTATTTAAAATACAACACTGACTGCCACAATGCACAGACAGAAGAAGAAAGAAACACAAAAAACTCAAAAAACACTCAAAACTGGAATGTCTAAATGTTATGAGGAAAACAAATGCCCAGTTCACATAGTTTAACCATATCAGGATCACTTTTAATGCTCTTTGTAGGCACTGCCACTTTCTATTCCCATGTATCTCACAATTGCTTAAACTAATAATATCAACTTGTATAACAGACAATGCACAGTGTTTCTACATTAAGGCCTTGTAAAATACTGAGTGCATCTGACAACTCTCTTGCTTTTCATAAAATCCCCTTGCCCTTCATCATTCCTCAAAATGATCTGTTTTTGTGATGTTGACATTGTGGGACACTAATCATTCCTCATTGCCATTTGGTTAAACTTCATCTGACCAATATAGTCACTCTGAAATATATCTCACCTCTTTGTCTTCTTAACACTAGTGATGGCCAGGTTTTTACATCAGTCTCATTAACTACTCTTTCAGGAACATAATGTACTAAAATTAATATGGCATTGGCCAAATATTGCCCTATCAACCTACCTCCTCAGTCTAAATAAACACTGTTATTAAACTGGTTTTCCCTAAAATCACTTCATTTTGCTACTACTGATCGCTTTCCCTAGATTGTCAAATTATTTCTGATTTATCATTGGTGTCTAAATCTGTGGCTCTTGCACTTCAGGAAATTTTACATTCCTTGCCTAACTCCCACACCACCCTAAATGCCCTGAAAGCAATCTCATTCCGATAGTTCTATCTTTGCTACTGCAGATGGTGGTGAAGGTGATTGTTTCTTTGGCTTCCAGTGCAGTCATACAGAGATGGTTGTATTGCTCCATCCAGTTGGGATATAGGGAGATTCAGCAATATGCGTCCCCCAGGGGAAGACAAAGGCGATGCTTTTGGTTTCCTGGCAAAGATGCAAACAAAAGCCTGCCTTCGCTTTTCCTTCTCACAAGGGTCACTGTAATGTCTGTGATATCTATGATATGATAATTTTGCTATGACCTGATCTGGACCTTGGAGGCTGTCATGTACCATTTGAGTTGAACAGGTACCGTTCTGCACTTGTCATCTTCATCCTCACTTCTCAGGTATCTCTATCCCATGTTTCTGGATCCCTGTCCTCACCATAAACTGTTGTTAGGCTTCCTGCTTGTCCTTTTTCCCCGGAGTATGCTCAGCGTTTTGCACAGTGTTGCTGCTGCCTCCTGCACCAGCTTCTAAGCCTGCTGGGGTCTCCTAGGCTCAGCAAGCTCAATAACCTCTTGGCAATGCACTGTCCTTCCTGTGTAATCCACAATATGCTGCTTCAGCTTCCAGATCTCCCTCAGCTCATTTTACACTACCTCACTCCCTTCTCAAAATACAGTCATTAATCTCCCCCAAAATAGCTACCTCAAACACAAACAGCTAACTTTACAAAATGATTCTTCACTTTAGCTAGTTCAGAACCCATTTTTTTCCCCACCATGTTTGTCCTCTCTGGTCATTGCTCCAAAGACTGGGATTATGGATTTTCATGACTACTTTAGCCAATTTGGCCCATGGTTTGACCTAGCAGAGAGTCAGGGGCATCCCCCTTTTTTCCTTTCTGCCTTTCCCTTCTTCTGAAATACCATTCTCTTAAAGCACCAGAAGCACCAGTAATAAAGCCGAATAGATCTTAGATGTTTTTTCTAAATTACTAACACAGAAAGCAGCAAGGGCTTAAGTTGACTGTTCCAACCTTTATTGATCCCAGCTAGTTAAACAGATTGCCTGCATTCTCCACCCAAATTGTATCACAGGGAAAAATCAGCTCAGTTCACACTGTTTAACCAAATCAGGACCAAGGTGGTTTATTGATTTAATAGCCACATATAATTACCTGGCAATCAGTGAACTGTACTTTCAGGATCAACATTCAAAATTCACAGTGTTAGACACTTTATGAAATACAAATAAACATCTGGAGCTTTCCAAATACACTTCTAGGACAAATCCTCCAAAGCTCTATTCCCCACCCCACCCCATCCGCAGTAAGTGTGGGTTGCAAGCATCCTCCCTTTTTGGGGAGCATGGTTTTCACTCACCTCTCTGGTGGCTGATGGGAGCTCTCAGCCCCGTAGGTGCACATGCCAGCGAGAAAGCCCCTGTGGGCCATGGGGCCCCTTTTCAGGCTGTCTCCACTTTTGTTTCAAAAGTCTCTTATAATTTGCCCATTATTCAACTAATAGTTATCTTCCTCTTTAACCTGATCAGTTTGGGGAAAATGCACTTCCACCAGTTTTATGTAGCTGACCACACATAAACTCGTGTTGTTTACACTTGTGTTCTTAACAGCTGTTGTTATCCAGGCCCATTGCCAAGGGTGGGCTGTGCAAGCACTTCCACAGACCAACACACGTGATATACAGTTTTCCCTGTAGAAAAAAGTGCCTGCAGCCACCTCTTTCATGACACCAGCCCCAAACAGGTACAAACATTTATGCACATTGCAACGACTCTAAATGGCTTTGTCTGCCATGAGCCTGGTCTGGCTCTTTCATATAGGTGTAAAGCTGAATTTGWTCCTCCAACACCGAGAAGCATTATTATGGGTGAAGCATTATTATGGGTGCTTTTCACATCACTCAGGCAAAGAGTTTCCATTCTGTATTTCCAAAGAATGGAGTGTCCCATGTTAATATCAAGAACTTGTCCCTAACTCTTAGCAGGTAGAAATTCTAACAGCCCCTGCAAATATCAGTGATTAAATAGTTCTTCTTTCTTTCTCTCTTTTTTTTTATTTTTATTTTTTTTTTTTTGGTGACAAGGAATCCACTGCCTTAATAGTCTGGAAAAATTGGGTCAAATATTGAATACTCATCTTGGCTGAAATTCTGAAGACCATTCTGCTGAAGATCAAAACAGAAACAGCTACAGTTGCCAGTTGTCTTTCTGATAAGCAACAACTTCTCTGTGCCTGGACATAGGCTTGTTCCTCTTGGTCACAACAATCATTTTATTTTCTCCGATTACTCATTTCTGTTGATGTTGCTGTAGCATGTTTGCTTACTGCATGTAGAAATCTAGCTTAAAATATTAGCTTTGGCAGACTCCAAACTTATTCATTCATTTTTGTTAGCTAAACCTGCAAAACCTGATTAAAATGTGTTTTGAAAGATGTAGAAATAGACATTTTCCTAATTTCCTTTTTTGAGAAAATTGCATGCGTGGTCTTCTGCTAGCAAACACATCATGATGATTACCTTAGAATGTATATTTTCTCATCACATGTGAACACTAGAAGAATGAATTTTTCAAGTTTGCTCTGGGACCTGGAGTTTCCACATTTGTTTATTTATCTATTGAATATACTGGTTTTCCAATATTGAAAGCATCTGATCTGTTTGGCCAGAGACAGAAGAAAACATTGTTTTGAGAGAAAATCAGGTATTATGATCTTCTCCTCCTCCTCTTCTCCTTTAGCTTATCTGTAAAATGACAGTGGTAATAGAGCTGATAAGAGGGTGGCAATTCTATCTCTTAATGGTTAAGAATAAAATTTATGTTCATAGACAATAAGAATTATCTTTATTTTGTCTTGCATCAAACTCAAAATTGTTGCTTGTATTTCAGAAACAGAATTATGGTAATATGCGTACAGATTGAAGCATGGAYTTCTTCATACAGAAACACCCACAAGCTGTTCTACAGTCTGCTAGATAGGGCAGTGATTTTGGAATCCAGTTCAACTTCTTGCTCTATTTGCTCCAGGGAAAAAAGTCTGAACTTGGATCTTCAGTTAGCATCTGATGCACTTGGCTATAAAGCATGAGATTTCTCTCTCAGATTTTAATTTGGTATGATATTGTTACTATAAATAGCTATAAATATAGGATACACACTTTCTTTTGTGGCTTTAATTCAAATATTTCATTAAATTGTCTCAAGCAAAATTTTGATAAACATTAATTCCCTTTTCTTAAGGTGACTTTAAAGGTTCCAGTGTCATTACAAGCTTGGACTCTTGGACTCTTTCCTTCCTAAGGTATTTATTTCATTTTTTTTTACTCCTAACAAAATACACCAATCCAAAATTTTGCCTTTACGGAAAGGTTTTGACTCTTAATAAGTCTTTGATGGCRTATCATTTTTAGTCTCTCCTTGTAAGGCAGTTGCTCCATTTCTTGGTCATAYTAGTTGTCACCTCTGTATTCTTATGCCCTCCTTAGGATGCAGAGGATGCACAAATACACACAGTATTTGAGAGAGGGGGCACCAAGGTTTTACATAATGGCACAACCTCTATTTCTTATACCATCCTGAAAGTGTGCAGTATTCTACTGGCCTTTTTGGTTGCCGCTGCACCAAGGAGCTAATGGTGTCAGAGAACTGTCTGTGACAGCTCCAAGATCCTGAGGTGTAACCAGAGGCTGCAAATTCAGCCTCAGGGAAGCAGAGTTTAGATCATTTTCCCTTCAATGCATTACCTTAGGTTTAGCTACACTGAAACTCATCTGCCACATTTTTGCTGATGGAATCAAGTCTTTTTTGTGCAGAACTTTTCTGAAGTCCTTCTGAAGACCTTGGATTACCTGGTAGATCAGGTAATCACACAGATTTTTGGATTTCATTGTTGGTTTATTCTCCAAGTTATTGGCGGTGTTACTGAATAAAATCATTTCCAGTACTGATCCATAGGGGACCCCACTGCTGCTTCTTCTCCATCCTGAAAGATGGGCGTTAAGACCTACCCTTCTCTTCTTACTCCTTAATAAATTTCAATTACTAAAAGGACTTCCTTCCACTCCCATGCTAACTTTGTTTCTTTAATAGCCTTAAATATAAATCTTTCTCAAAGGCTTTTTATGTCTTTGACGGGGTATTTTGTCCACTAGATACCTTTTTGTCTCTGTGCTTATTGACACTGGCCGGGGTGCTGCCTATGTGTGAGGTCCACTGAACCACCAGGGACTCTGGGCCCTGACATATCCCTTCTGGGTCTTGAAAAGTAGGATTTCTCTTTACAGAAGCCTCTGACTCTTTCCTGACCTACTGTGCTTACCCATGAATCTCAGTTCCTGGAGATAACTCTGTCTTAATACCAGGGATGGAAATCAGACTCACATCTAACGGTCAGCTTCCACATCATATTTAATCCTTGACTTTCAAAAATGCTCACAAAAAAACCCGTCAGCTTCAATTCAATCCACTCTCACGCATCTTTATCTGTATGACAAAAGTTTCCCTCTATAYAGGAAAAAGGTAATCCCTTTGGGCATCTTCCAGAGACAGTGTGACATGCCCAGAAGACAGTTTTTCAAACTGTGCTTGAAGTTTTATTTTTTCCCCCATTCTCTTTGCTAATACTACCCTTTTTGATTCCAGTTTGCCAAAAGTGCAATGTTATCTCTTTCATCTGATCATTTTAGGGCATGTCTTTCTTACATTTCTTTGCATTTTAGATACTGTGGCCAGAAATGTTTTTCTGTCAAATTTGGTGTAAAGTCATGTCTTCCTGGATTTTTTCATTAGCTTCATTTTATAGCTAGAGGATCTGACTCATGATGAAGTGAAATAACTAGCCACAGGGTCTGGTAGAGCAGAGCTGCAAAAACAATATACATTTTCAAATGCAGGGAAAAGAATTTAGATTTTGGTTTGGGGGGGAGAGGTGTTTCTTTTTTTAACGTTGATGATTTGAAAAAAGAAGTCAGTCTACAAATTCTGAGCTTGACATGCCCAATAATTCACTTACTATCTCTATGTTTGCAGGATCTGTTGTGTATCTACCCCGTCCCCACTAAGCGCTCCTAGCACCTTGCAGCACCATACTTACAGCTTCCTTCTCCTGCACTACTGCAAAAACCCTCTCTGGGTCCAGCCTGACTGCTCTGAACCTTGAATCTATTTTTTCATCCCAAATATATTTCAGACTATATCATAAAAAAGCAGAGGCTGGAGGCTCAGATATAAGGCAAAACCTATTAGAAATTTGAAAGAATCATTTGAAAGAATGAGAAGTCATTGCAGTTTAATTACGAAGCAGGCCACCCTCACTGGCACAGACTCCTCAGCTTCCAGCTGTTAAATKGTTCCTGTGACTCTCTGAACTTCATTTAGATCATAAACTATTCCATATCACCTTACCTCACTGTGTTGTATGGCTTTCTTTAATAACCTCATGTTAACATACACATCTTGGCAGAAAAATTCTATTCATCTCTCCCTGTATTGATGAGATTTTCTTTAAAGGTTTATGTGGCAGGTAGCTAACCTGCAGCGAAGAATAGCTACCATTTGTATTCTTGAAARTCTTCCTTTCTTGTAACATTCATAAATTCTGGTGTATCCTATCAGTATCTGTTTTCTCATTGTGCATCCTTGCACACTGAATGCCAAGAACTGTTCCATTAGGTTGCAGTCCCATATTTTACATGTTTACACTCTTAAAGAATGTTCTTTGTTTCTGTTTTCTCACCTTGAGGGGCTTAACTTCTGATATACGTAAAGCATACAAAATCTTGTTTACTCACAGCAAAGAACAGCAGAGAGCTCCAGAGGTCCCTTCCAACTGGTGCTTCTATGAAACAATAAAAGGATCCGTGAACAATAAACATGCACAATTATTGATTTCATAATCAATAATTTTACTTTACAGCTTTTCCTCCTAAAGTTAGCCACTTTGGGAAAAGTTCTACAGAAGCCATCTGTCTTGCCACTTTCTTTCTATTTTTTTTTCCAACTTTCTTGATACTTTCACAAAATCTTCCACTCTCATGGTGGAATTCTTAGTTCATTTGCAACTCCAAATTCTACAGCAAGCTTTCATACATCATAACGAAAACCTTCTCATTTTACAAATACTTGAGGTAATTAAAGGTAAATCAAAGTACTAATTCACACATTCATTCTTCTGCTGCAATTACATTGATGGACACAGGTTTAGTTGCTATATTTTATCACTGAGATGGAGTCTAGAAGATATAAAACTCCAAAGAGAATGAAGTCTGTGTTTCAGGGAAAAGCAACCAGTTTCAGTTGGCATCAAGTAATGYGGACATTCACAAGCACAGATGTGCATGTCATAGAAATGCATGGCTGTTTCATTTCTTTTTCTTTCTAGCCTGCCAAGAAAATGCTATTATCCAGTGCTTGTTTTATAGATTGTATTGTTCTGGATAGATAGGAAGGGAAAAAAAAAATTTTTACACAGCAAAGGTAAAGTGTTACCCAAAAGACAGTTTCTCATGAACCAAAATCTGTTATTCTGACTTTCAGGCACACTGTATGAGTCAAAATATACAATGACAAAAGAATTCAGTGGCATACAATATTGTGAAAAAAATTGAAAGTGATCTCTTTTTTCTAGATGGAAATACATTACAGCTTGCCTAGTGCTGTTTTAAGCAGGAACAAAGTAATTGAGAGTGAAATATTCCCAAAGACTCTAGAGTAGATAGATATTTAACTTTTTATAACTTATAACTTGTTAAAGTGTACTTGAAGTGAGTTAGTTTGTAACCCTGAGCAATTTCACATATGTCCTAGGCTAGATTATATTTCCATATAATTGAAATAAAAAATTAATGTAGTGAATCCCTTTAATTTACATGACTGCCATTCTCCTGTCACTTAGGATTTGGTGCATCGTTTTACCTCTTGAAATATGGCAGCTAGACACAGAGATTTCTTACATCTCTAAAAGCGGTCAGAGAAAAAGAAGAAAGCATATACCTATTCCAAGAAGTGCTTGTGTCATAAGAATGCTTTGAAATTTTGAGGTAAAAAGCCCCTGATCTCATATATTAAAATAGCTCACAGGGAATCTATTAGCTTGACTGGCATATATGCAACTTGCTAACTTTAGCCACATTTACAGGATTATGCTTTCCTATGAACGACCTATTCCTGAACAATATATTCAGCAAAGCAGACAAAAACAAAGACTTTTCTACAGGCCTAAATATGGTTTCTTACAAACATACATTTTGTGAAAGGCCATTTTTCTCAGTAGCCTTTTGATGGACTTGCGGGTAATATAGGGCGAGCATTTTGTTGAAGGTTGTGAAGGGAGCAAGGGAAAGGCTGGGTAGCAAACTTGGCCATGCAGGATAACTTTGCTTAGCAGCTTATTATAGTGTATAAACAAGCCCTAAAATTCTTGTGTGCTATCAGACTAACCAGCAGCTCATGAAGACCAGTGAGGATCTTTCTACCAAACAAAAGCATGCTGGATCACAGTCCATATGCTTTTTCTGTTCCATATACCTGCTGAGAATAAGAAAGTCCAATAAGGAGCTAAGGTTTTGTGTGTAGATCATTTAACATCTTTTTAAAATAGAGATGAATCATTGCACAGAGATTGCTTATCAGGTGAAGCAGGATTAGTTTTGTTCACTTCTCCAATGCTTGCTCTCCAAGGCACAAGAGACCATTCAGGGCTTCAGTGGAGGCGAAGCCCGGAGTCCTTAACCACAAGCCCTGGAGCAGGTAACACGGGGTGTTTGGCTAACACTGGTTTGAAACTGGATCACGGTTGCTCTCTGCAACTATTTACTACCGCTTTTTTTCTTAGAAGGCTTAATTTCTCTGCCCTTTTCTTCCTATTCCTGTCAKTCAGTGAGGACTGAAGAAAGGCAAAATTTGTTGCTGATAGACCTCCGTCATTCAGACTCCCCACACAAAAACATCAGCTTCTCCTTGACCCATTTTTTACCAAAGACGAAACACGAAGTACCCTCCTCTTGCTCTATATCCATTGCCCTTCTGTTACTGTTGTGCTATCTCATCGGATTGTTCAGAGCTAGATGTCAGACGTGAGGAAAAAAGTTATGTTTTTAATACCTCTGGTATGTGAAATATGTGAACAGCAATAAAAATATTAGATAGATTTTTTTTGTTGACTTGTGTTATAAGGAAGCAAGAATTTGGGAGCTAAATTTTTGGTTTTCTTTAGGAGTTAGTTAATGGGTCGACTTGATCCCTAAGGAGAAATAYTCTCCTCAGAGTAGGAGCTGTATCATACAGCTGTCTGACCATTCAATGTGTAATGTTTATCAAGAAAATGCCTGATGATCTCATTTGGCTCTTTTTCAGTGTTGTAAAGAAAGATCTCAAAAGTAGTCTCTAAGTATCTCCCAACTATCAGCTGTATTTCTGACCATAGGGAAGCATGTTTCCAGAAGCAGCAATGCTGCTTAGATCTCTTTTAAAACCACTGAAGGTAGTTTATCTCAAGTTGAACAAATAGGGATAATCTTCCTTGCTCTAAGGTTCCAGCTGAGATCTTTCATATGCCTTTAATGCATATCAGTAMGTTTTTAATAGATACCGATTTAGTCTCCAAGTAACACCACAGATCAAGTAGCTCTGCAGTGCTGCTAAAACTGTATAACACGATGGAAAGGACTTTATGCCATGAATGTCAGTGACGAGACAGGGTCACGAGCATGCTGCTGTGCTGCCTTGCATGCATATGGGAGAGGAGAGAGGACACATTTGTTTCTCAGGGTGTGGAAATTTATGAACACCTATCAATCACTTCAAGCACTGCCCACTTTACAAGTAGTTTTGAGTTATTTTGAAACTGTTTCGTCTAAAATGACTCTTATATGGCTCCTTATTACACAAAGCCAGTAAGACTACTTGCAGAGGCAAATGCCATTTATCAGGAATAAGGATGGCAGAAATTGGCAATAAGGTGAATTACACCTCCAGTGTAATTCTTGCAGCATCCCCCCTCCCCCCGCCATGGAGACTTTCAGCCACTGTTTTCACCTGTGCTTCATCAGTAACCTTCTCCATAGATTCAAGTATCACATGAGATTTTGGTCTCCTGTCTGAGTCTATATAATACTAACTGTGGAGAAGAATGWGAAATTAATTTGCCACAAATCTGATACATTATTTATCATATTTGTTCACTGCTGTTGTGTGTGAGCATTTCAGTGCATCTGTCCTCACACAACCCCTACTTTTCTCCTAGTTCATTTCTTTCTCTTCTTCTCATTTAAAAAGGAGTGGGGTAGGCAGTAGTCACTGGCTCTGCTTTTCCTCTCGCACTGGGATCTGCCAGTCAGGCGGCAAGGTGGTGACAGCATGTGTGAGGCTCTCCAAACCAAGGCAACTCCAAAGTGTTGGGCTGGCAGTGAACATGCCATAGCTGTGTATATGTGAAAAGACAAGGAAATGATGGCATTCATTGAAGATCAGTGGACCAAAGCACCTCTGGAAGAAGCCTAYTCTTGACTGGGCGGGAGCCTACCTATGCAATATAACATTTTSCGAAGTCTGGAATAAAGGTACAATAAAACTTCATTAAAGAAGTTATTCGTATAAGTAAGGCACCACGGGAGAAGCACTACTGTGTTGGCCTGCCCTCTCATTTCCCGGCCCAAAGCAGAGTCACAGACACAGCATTACAATTCACAGGTTCAGAGACACATCTCTGAACCACTGCAGGAATAGAAATGGCAGAAGCAATTCTGGAAAGCAAATACTTTTCTCCATAACAACAAAAAGGAAACAATTTTGCATGTCCAGCCAAGCCTTTACAAAGCCAGGCTGGCAGGGGACTCCTAGGATATTGTACAATAAAAATCAATTTCCTGTATGACTTCTACTTTTTGTAACTGCTCATCTGTATGTGTGGCATTTCCTACTGCTTCCAAATAAATGTGCCAAGGGAACAAACTTCCTATGCTCCTTCACTACTCTTTTTGCTGTAGGACTACCTAAAACTGTAATTTATTCATAATATCCTCCCAAAATGAATTAAGAGTTCAAAATAAAAGCAACGCTTGGAAAAATCATTGCTTTTCATGTGAATTAACAAAAAGCCAGCATGACACCTTACTGCTTAATCCTGTAAAGAACCTCAATATCACAAACAGTTCTTTCTGATGATGAAAAAGAAGAACAACTGATAAACAACCTAGCCCACCCTCTGCTTTTACTGTGAGACTGCTGTTAGCATCTTGGTAAAACACCAGCTGAAGCCTCTGGATTTGCTATTTATTTCATCCCTTCCACTGGCCTTTTCTGATTTTCTCTTGCCATCCTRTTCCGTGAACAATTCTCCACATCCACATCCTGTTCCCTATAGTTAGTTTCTCTGCAAGGTGCTTCCTCCCAAATAGATGTGTTTCCTTTCCTCCAAACCCCCAGGAAGGAAATACACAGTGTCCTAAGGGAGCCTCTTACACCCTCTTAATCAGTCCCTTCCTTTCCCTGCCGCACACTCAATCAAAATCATTCTAGCTGAAATTTAAAAACATTTCTTCTTACATTTCTTTTAGTGCTCTTGAAGGGCAACTGATGCCTGTTACTTATTGAAATTTGCCATATGGCTACAAAACTTATTAGGCTTCCCTCTGACTCTTGATTCTTTTCTGGTTCTGAGGATCTGACGTGCGACAGACGCAAGGCTACACAAATGTGAATTAATCAACGGAGAGAGCAATCTGAACTTGGGGCAGTCCCACATTATGCTCACACRGTAATTAGAATTGACTGATCACTGCTTGAAAAGCATTCAAGATTGCTATTATATCATTTGACAAGTAATATATGAGTAGCTGGCTGAATAATAAAACAAATGTTAACAAGCACATTCAATGAGCAACTGAATTTGTTCTCCAAATCCATTATTCAAGAAGCAAGTTTTCAGCCAGTTTTAGAGGTGATATTTGGCAAAGCACRGAACATAATATTGTCCACTGTTGAGGTATACTTTGTTATTGGTGCTGTTTTGAGAATTTGTCATTCTRTTGCATATTTAAAAAAAGGTTCTAAGACCATGTCCTCAGGCTGTCAAACGTTGTTCTTTTAGAACTGCTCATTTTTCATCGAGTCTGAAGATGGTTTTATAATTCAAAAAAAAAAAAAAAGGCCAAGAGTATTGTAGTTCCACAAAAGTTATTTGCACACCAGYTTTCTCCTCCTTCCTTGAATCCATAAGCATCTTCTATATACCATCATATTTTTGGCAGCTTTCTTTGCCTTCATTGAAATGCAGTACAACTGGGTTTTAATACAAACAACAGTTTCTTAGCAAGAATATAGTCTGTAGTAACATACCACATCTGCAGAAGTTTCATAGGTTGTCTCAATACAAAATGGATCCTGATATATTTATACCATGTATTACGAGTAACAATTTTGTCAGCAACTGTCAGAATTGTAACTGGTTGATTTGATGACATGATAATCTCTAGATGATATGCAATATACGTTTCATGTAAGCTTGTATAAATCTATTGCCTTTGATAAACTGTTGACATCTTACATCAGGGCTGGTTTTGCCTCGTGTGCCTGGTTAAAGAGAACAAAACATTTCCTTGTTGATCCCATAAAGTAAGTAATGAGCTATAAACATGTCAAATCAAATTTGCAATTGGGTAGGAATAGCATTTCTATTTTGCCAGTGCTCAGCAGGTCTCTACTTTGTATACATTAAAGAAAACAGAATATTTATATTGTTTCTGACACTTTACAATATTAATATAAATTGATGTTGATTTTCAATACAGCTTTTTGCATATAAATATGCACATTGTTAGGACCATTAAAAATGAGAATATGATATTTATCATTGTTCCATGGATTTTCCTGGCTTAGGTTTTTCTGGCAATCTAAGTCTGAATATTAATTATTCAGCACAATTTTTAATCTTAGACAGTTATCATAAACACCACTTGTAACTGTAAATCAAGTCCATTCCAACAGTACTTAACACTTGTTTCAAATTCAAATTCTTCCAAAACTAGTACTACATGAAAATTTTCATATTTAAGAAGTACTTCAGGTACCTCTGATTGCAAAGAAAAAAAAAATGTAGCACTGGCACAAATGTTAAATAAGTATATAATTTGGCATATATGTCTTGCTTTTTTTTTTAATACTGATTCATAAGATTTGAATGCTTTAGGTTACTTGCCAGGTTTTCCTATTACAGTCATATTTTGTGAATGCCATTTAAAAACATGTTCTTCTTTCAATAAAAAATATTTTGTTTTATTACTACTTTATTACTTCTCTTTAAAAATGGCCAAGCAAATAAGGCTTCCCTACAGTATATGAAACACCAACACATTTGTTTTATTTTCACTTGATCTGCTAAATACCTCTATATCATCACTATGTCTGAAACTGACAGCTCATAATTAAAAAAAAATTGTAGAAGACTTTAAAAAAAAGATGAATAATACTGGACATTAACCTTGAAAAATTACTCCAGCTGCTTTCCTGAGATGAAAACTTCTGTTACATACCGATTTTGTTACGTATTTTCCCTTGTGAAGGATTTTCCTGTTCAGGCAATAAAAACAAGTAACTAGTTTTTTTCCATTAGCACTTCCACTGCCATGTGCTTGGGTAAAGTATATTTTGTACTTTCAATGGTAAATTCCTATTACAGCTATCTGTGAGTTTTCTACACAGATGCAAAAGTTGTAACAACATGAAAATCTTGGGAGCATTGAAGATGCCTCCTGAATGAATGAGATTACTGCATTTTTAACCTACTTCTATTGCATATTAGCTTTACACTGACTAAAAAGAATGCAGCTGCATCTTAAATTAAATGCAGGGTAAAAAAAAAAAAATCAGCAGTCTTTAATAGTGTGATATTTGAAGGTGTGTGGTGTTTCATTCCTGCATCCATAAGTGAAAACAAAGCATGGTCAACACAGGACAAAACCTCTAGATGTAGTAGATGTTCACTGGAAACAGCAGGGCTCTGGAAGATATCTGAGTGCCGCAGAGCCTACTGCCTTTTTTTTTTTTTTTTTTTTTTTTTTTTTGTCTAGTTATAGACTGAAAACATATCTCGTTCTTTACCTATAGCTACTCCTGAAAGATAAAGTTGGATGGCATCTGGGTAGACCTATCTGTAGGTGCAAGTGCCTGACCACAGCAGTAGGTAAGAGACATGCTTGGACTGACACTGTAACATGCTGCCATCTCTGGAACATGCAAGATGTAAACTGCACTTGACTAAGTCCATGTCCCAAAACATAGATACCTACTAGTTTGAATGCTGTCCAGATAGTTACCATGTTGATGTTTCAAGCACTCATTTTGTACATCTTTATAAAAGAAAGTGATCAGAGAATGGTCTGGAACAGCTGTCCTCTTCTCCCATATAATATTTGGGTAAACATTTGCAGAAGTAGCAGGTATCCCAACATGAGCAACTTGTCAAGAGAGCTTTTCTTTTATTTTTTCTTGGTTAAAAAAGGCCGGTTAGTTTAAGAGAAGCCACCTGGTCTGGGAAGGTGTAATGCCATTAAACACCTTATGTCTCGACACTGTATGACAAATTGGCATAACTTTCTTGTCCCATATTTGCTTATATTTCATTCCCATCTGCTGATTTTCTTTGATGTTCCCAGTAATAACTGACAGTCGCTTTGGTCTCCTAGCTATCATCTGCACAAATAAAACCTGACACTGCTTTCATAAAATAATGTCAATAGTATATCAAATTCTCCAACATATTCCCTGCACAGCTGCACCAAGTGACAGAAACAAAAACTGCCTTCAAACATAATTTACAAAATCATAAAAGGAGTGAACTGTTCTCCCTTTCAAAAGCAAAGCTTAGCGAGCTTGTAAACAAGATGACAAATCACCAGCAGGTTGGTTTAGCTTTTTTTTCCAGGACAGGAAAGGTCATTGGAAACATTTTTTCTCATCTGGTACCTCCTTACCAAAGGCAGCAATATGGAAAGCAAGAATAATTAGTCAAAAGACTCATCGTTAAAAAGAAAAAAAACTTCTTACACCTCTCACGATTTAAAAACAAAAAATAGCGATAAGGAAAGAGATCCAAGCGCTTCACAAATTCAGTGCATCTTGTTTTTCTTTATGTCTAGAACCTGCTATTTACTGATTTGGTGCTGGTTCAACCAGCACAGTTGCCTTTGCGATCTAACTAATATATATCATTGATAAATATTCCGTGTTTGTAGAGAACTAGCACAAGGCCAGGATATGTTAACAAAAACAAAAGGAAAGAGAACAAAAAGCATAACATATGATTTGGTCATCTTTATGTCAGAGAAACACTATCATGTTAAGGGGATGTTTCTAGTAGATATTTTAGGATGACAGTCAAATTTTGTTTATCTTTTTATCACTGTGTCTCTTCTAATCTAAATTATGTTTTTTTAAAGATGTGAAATAATTGCCACATTCAATCTTTTTTAAAGCAAACATCACTACAGAGGCCATTACAAAAGGCACCAACTCATTAAAATTGTTAAAAATCAATACTAAATACTAAATAATGCCTGTGACTAGCCTGTAAAATAACAGTTGTGAAACCTAAGACTTTTTTTGTATAAGCAAATTGAGGTCATTTTTAAGTTATGAATAAATAGCCTAATTAGCACAGTGAAAGATATTAAATGTTTGGAAAAGCTTGAAACTGACTTTGCACATTCCGGCAAGGATGACATAGTAAAGACATACAACATGAGATCACAAGGATGATAAACACTTTTCTCCCATTTGATATTGAATTATCAGCTATCACTTGGTATATTTTAAAAAAAGGTTTTCAGATCAGATGTATCAATAGGAAAAGTTAGTACCAAGTACTCACGTATAGACCAGCATCACTGTATGTGCTCAAAGTAGAAGCAAGTGCACAGTGGCTGCATCCTTTTATACTCTTCCACCCTTTAACTTGAAATGGAAGGAGACTACTATATTTTAGGTAAATTTCTGGAAATGTCAAAACTTTTCCAAAGTTTTTTGAAAATTATATATGCATGTGTGTCATGGAAGATATATGTAGCTATATATACGTAAATGCATATATATGTATACATACACTCTCCTAAAAGGATGTAGAGCCATTGGGCTGGGACTCTTTTCTTATAGTGATTACTGAATAGTTATTCAGAGCTATCTTGCCTTGGGTCTAACATTGTACCTATATCTAACTATTATTTATTTATTTTATGCTTACTTACAGTACAAATTCTAAAATGACAGGGAAGAATGTAGGACAGTGGAAGAATGCAGAATAAATAATTCCTGCCCTTGCTTTCCTCACTAACTCACATAGCTAGCTAGTTACCGAGGGGACCATGTGTTGCCTTCTCCTAASGATATGTACACATGGCACCTATGTCCCCAGTGCCTCCTTTGATGTGCAGCAGCTCTGAACTGCCTCCATCTGCCTCTTAATAGGATTTTTGCCAATTATTGTTAGACTCTACTTTTAGCTAGAATCTCTGCACACCATTACGATGTAAAAAATTAATAAGAGTAATAATAAATGACTTGTTCACTGCTACTCATGACAAGCACAGGAGTGAATTTAGATGGAAAAAAGATTAATATGCCAGTGGCCAGTTCTGTGCCTTAGAGAATAAGACACAAAACATCTCGCTTTTGATTTGTAAGGCATATACAATGTGTCATATTTATGGACTCAATTGCTAGGTAGTGTTTACCGTGACTAATGTAAGAGCATACAGAGAACACTTCTTAGTAGAAGTGTCTTGCAACGTTAAGATTTACCAACAATTCTGAGTTGTGAACATGAAGGAATTTAGTTAGCAGCCCTGCTGAACTGTTCTTCTATGGACAGACAATTACACAGAGACTTCAGMGGATGCTCTTTAGCTCTTAAGCAATGTTTTATGAAGTGGTAGTGTGCATGGTACAACACTCTGGTTTTGTCTTTCCTGTTCTCCTTCTCCAAAGCAGGGCAGAATGGTGTTCATAAACTGTGCAAGTGTTTTAACTATAAACATGGCACGTTCTTATTTTCTCAGTGCAAGTCCAGTGATGGAATTATGATCATCATCTACTCAGAAGGAACCTACACCTTGAAGTCCAGTAAACAGCAATTATCTCAATTGGTTGGCTCAGCAAAGGACTGTGACTCTGAATAACATATACCTTACCCCCTCCAAGGAAAGAAGCAATTTCCCATCAGTTTTGAGCTGGTGACATATTTTTCCATGTATCCCGTGAATTTTGGGAGTCAATCTGCTTCCTCTCTTGGGTAAGAACAGCTGTAAGACAACCTCCGTTTTCAGAACCTACCCAAAAGCTGTGGACTACACCATGCACAGTAACTGGCACAATCTATCTCACAGCAGTTCTGAAGACACTGAAAAGTCCTTTGGGAGACAGGAGAGTAGAATATTTTAACCTTTGAATAAAGAAGGTAAAAAACTATTTCTATAAAACAGTTCAAAATGCTGCAGCTCGGGCTTTAAAATCTTGCTCTCTGAGGTGTGATCTTTCCAGGTATGCAAAAAGAAAATGTGTGCAGTTATGGCTTGTTGGTTTAGATGGCAGCTAATTACAACATGCAGATGGTACAACACATAGGATGAGTGACACTGAGATATCACTTTGTCTTCATAGCTCCTTACCCATGTCAGCATCCTAATGAGAGAGAAATGTAGCCCATGAGATAACAACTTCATAAACTGTAAAGGTCAGTAAGGGAGAAGCTTTCTGGGCTGTATGGTCACCATCACTGGAAGTCTCCAAGGATAGTCTAGACAAACTTCTGTTAAATGTGGTATGAGCTGTTAACAGCAGATTCTGCCTAGAGGCAACAGATGAAGATTGGATGACCCTCCTTTCCATAAATCTAAACTTAAATGGAAAACTTGTCTTATTCTGGTGCTTGGATGGTGTGATCCATCTTCAGTATTTAATATTCAACCTTTTCCTTAGGCTGTTGATAATAACTTCCTACAAAATCTTATAAAAGATATTCGTTACGCCTGTCTTCTCAAGAAAGCAATACTCATTCTCACATAGTATTAATGCAAGGAGAATCATAACGAGGAAAACCTAGAAACTTCCATCAGGTGAACAGCTGTCTGTCTACATACGCTGACTGGTGAAAGTGGGGCAAACAGAAAAAGAAACAACAGAGTACTGAAGATTCACAAATTAGGGAGTAGTTAGCGTGCATTTAGCTGACATTTCTCATGGAACCGGCCATAAAGTCCACGTCACTAAAATTGCCCATTTAGCTGTCAATATCCTTTTGTACAATCAATCTGCCAATGCCTTTGAGTTGTAGTAGTGCCTACCACAATGCTTGCTTTGTTATTTGAACTCTCCAACTAGATGTGAAAGGGAGTTTTTGCACAATTGCTAAGTAAATACATCTCATCATTAGGATTATTTATTTTATTGTAAGGTTCAGCATACGAGTCACCTACGGAACTGCTTTTATTATTTTTAATTGAGTTTTTTTTTGTTTGCAGAAGTTGTCAATCTCATAACCTCTGAACATTCAAAACTCCTTCAGGGCACCCATTGCATCCTACAGAACATAGCTTGGCCAGTAGTAGATTTAACTCTAAGTAAATCATACGATATCCATAGAGGATGTTTASTGAGAGTTGTTTAATTGTAAAATATCACCTAATATTAGATATGCTACTAAAGCCTCTATAAACTTGGCTAGTCTCTTTATATATTCAAGAGAAAGAGAATACAAATTCGGGTCACCTTAGTTAAATGATGAGAATACTGTCCATACATTTATAATACATTTATAATGTATACTTTTATAACATTTGTACATATATTTATAATGATCTATAGCCCCTATGAAACAATTAAGACACACAGGATGAACTATAGCAAAATAATCTATCCCATACTCACAGGCACAGTTAGCTGGTACCCTGACTTTCTGCCCTACAAAAGACAGTGAATGCCATCTGGAATGTGACGCTTCACTGCAAGCTCATAGGTTTTCCTTTTTCTTCCCTTTTCTTTATTACAAACAACTCCTGGAGCCTCAGCATTAATTGCTAACGGCCTGCGACAGGGCTTTTAAAGCCACCCAGTTACTGAGTTCTGTGGCTGCTCTCACACGAACTTGCCCATCACACACGCACTGTCCTGTTCTCTGGGTTTCACTGATTTGTGTAAGCTACAGCGACATGTTAAATGAACTACCATTCATGCATTTCTCTTTACATATACAGGCATAAGTARGGATGTCTAGGCTTAAAATACATCAGTTATATCATGAATGCCAGTGGTATAATGGAGACCTATCACTCATCGCGAAGAATAATTTTATGTCCTCCGATTTAAAATGATCATATAGCGAAGAGATTCATTTTGCCCTTCTCCTTCTACCTTAGCTTTATTTATTCACCGGAGGTAACTTGTAYAATTGCTGCTATGGGTAAAGTGTACTTTTCCGTGTATTTGTATTCACTGTATACATGTCTGAGGAAGAGGTTTGGTTTGAACTCTGCCTTTTCTTCTTCCCTCTCTTGTTCAGTCTTTCTCTCCTCAGTTTCTGACCCTGTTCCCTCGCTTGCTGTAATTCTGGGGCTTATAGAGTCTTCAACCTTGGAGGTTTTTCAATACCAGGCTGGATAAAACTCTGAATAACCTGGTCTGATCTCACAGCTGATCCTGCTTTGAGAGGAGGCTGGTGGAGATGACCTCAAGAGATCCCTTCCAAACTGAATTATCTTAAAATCTGTGAGTCACTTCTAATCATTCATGCAAAGAAAAACATCCAGCTTTTTTTGTCAGGTTAGGGAGTTAGTATGAAAGCGTACACATGTACAAGSTACACAAGGTAAATAAAAGTAGCAGCAGAGACTAGAGCAGACCCCCTCTGTGTCACTCACCAGATGGGCTCTCAGCACCCCGTGAAACTGCTGTGGGGTGTGCATGTGCGCTGGAGTACAGACTGTAACCCTTGCTTGCTGTTCCCTGCAGTCCCTGTCGTGTTCAGCGGCTCCCTGCACAGCRTTTTCTGTCTTTCCGTTGTTCTGTCTGGGGCTCCAGCCTTCGTTCAAGCCTCCCTCTGCAAACGGAAAGGACTGTCTAAACTCAAGAGCACACTGTGTGCTAGGGGCTCTGAGGTGCCCTATGAATGAAGAGTCTACAGGCTTTTCTACGGCATTCAGTGCTATACTGTATGCTACAGGCAGCTGAGGTGATCCTTCAGAATAAATCTGTGGCTTTTGTGTAATGTTCAACAATATACCAYGCATTAAATACACCTGTGAGGCACCCCCTCAGAATAAGCTAGTCTCCTATGTAACACAAGGACAGATACACACATTTTTGGGTGAATACAGGCACAATTTGCGGTTGCACAGGCCACTGAGACTGCCCAGAGGAAAGGAGGTGCTCTGCACCCACACGACMCCAACCTCCCATTTGTCCCCTTGATTTTCCAGGAGGCTGATGTGTCCCTTTCACCTCCTTGCTCTCTCAGCCTAAAGGAGAGCCAGGCCACCTGGACACAACAGTTTGGTCCCTTGGAAGACCAACCCTGCTGTACGCCACTGACTCCTTTTTCTGCTTTTCCTCGGTCATTAATGGGGAAGCAAAAGGGAAGGAGTAATTTTAACGTAGGAGCCGAACCATCCAAACACCTGCAGTTATAGCTAAAGAATATACATGTATGCTAGTGACTAGAGACACTTTATCACTTAACACAATGCCTAAAAATATCTTTATTAACTGCCAAAGTTCAATTTCATTACTTACAAGTACTCAGAAGCCTCTAGGTAATTTCCTTCGCTAGAAAGCTGAAAAGTTTTCAATCGCTGAAAAGTTTTCAATCATTTTCACATAGTACAGAATGTTATTTTACAATTCTAAGGCTCTAATTTTAAAAGACTGGCCTAGGGGGCTCTGACACTAACACTTATAAGACTGGCTGGAAACTCTGACGGACACAACACTTCATGAATAAAACTGATGGCAAAAGTTGGTTTACCAGCTGATGATYTTTAAAATATTTTTTATCCATTTTAAGAATTGATCGGTGCTGGAAAAACTGTGCAGCACCGTAACATATCTCTTGCCCTTGCTAACTGGAGAGGGAAAGTCGGATTCAGAGCTGGAATTTCTGCATCAAAGAGCGGAATCTCRAAGGGGTTGGTTACACTTGGATAATGATCATCTTAAAGATTTAGCAGTTAAAGATTCACTTCAGGCATGGCCATACAGTCAGATCCCTTAATTCTACCTGGTGTTATCATTTTTACAGGAGGTGAATTGCAAACTGTTCCCCTGCCGCTTTCAGATTAGCACTGCTTTTTATTTTTGAGGGTGACTAGTCGTAAGAGAACAAGTTGATCAGAAACCCATTGATTTTCAGGTAAACATTTGGGAGATCTATTTCATGAACAGTTATGTTAGAAGTTAGAAGTAAATTGCGTGTCTGCGCATCACAAAAAAAAAAAGCTCTGAGTTAACGCTTTCTAGCAAAAATCAAAGTAAGCATTTTTACAAAGTAACTTTCATTATCTTCTTTGGCTTGACAAGAGTATTTTGAAGACAGCTCTTMGATATCTTTTCATATCTACTTCCTAAGTCATTTTTTTAACTGAGCTTCCTTAATGCATACTTTGAAAGCTTTAGTCTGTTGTTAGTTTTGTAAAATTGCATCAGCCAACTAGCTTTGTTGCCATGATTTCATTATTTACACAATTTAGCCTTGCGAGTGTTTTACATCAGGTACAGAAACAATTACAGTGTCCAGTTCATATATATGCAAACTTAAAAAGTGACCTAGTCATTATTTAACACAAAGCTGTAATTTGTCTTCTTTGGTTAATACAAAACTATATTAATGCGAGTGTGAATGTGTGGGGGAAAGGAAGAGAAGAAGAGCAGCATGCGTTAGAGAGTCTCAACCTGGGAAGAACCAGCTACCGTCAGAWATTCAGGGATTTGGGACCACTCTCTAGTGCATAAGTGGGGATGTAGTCTCATGTCCTACCACTGGTCCAAACTTTAAAACAAGTGGAAAAGTTTCTACTTAGTCATTTTTCTTAGGACTTCTGATGGTATTGCTTAAAAAGAAATCAAAATAGTTCCCTAACTTGTGGCTCGTGTAAAAAGTTTAATTGTGCTTTCGTCTTGTCCGCAAACTGAAACGGACAAAACTTTGAAATCGGACAAAAGATGAAGAGAATTTTTCTAATTCAATGGTGTAAATTCTGAAACGTCCTTCCTGGGACATTTCATGAGAAATTTGATTAGAGGTAATTAATTATGACTGTAACATTTTGAGTTTTAAATACATTAGAAAAGAAAGATGGCCTCCTCTTTTGAGTTTTTTTTTCTTCTCAGATAGAAATTAAAATGCATAATTATAAAGACAACTGACCTGACAGTGATGAGGCTCGTGATTATTTGAACTTCCATAAAACACATACGCCAGCTATTGAAACTTAAAGAGAAAGAAAAAATTTCTTTTGCATATAACAGCAAACATGTCAAGGAAAGGGAAACTATTGCAGAACCCAAAGACTTTTCAAATAAAGAGACAAGAGTGCGATGTGAGTGTTGTAGATCCTTTGCCTAGGGTTGTTAGGCCTAATGATCCAATAAATGCTAATAGATCAAAGTCTAGTTTGGCCTAAGTAGCCTAAGCAATTTGCTTAATGAAACAACTGACATCCCTAGAATTGCACTACATTAGATGATGATGAATCTGGCCCAAAATTTCTGCTGAACTTCCATGTATAAAGCAACCCCACAAAGGAGCTGAACTAACAGAAAATGGCAATTAGTATCTGATAGATGCAGAGCATCTGGAGAGATAAAAAACTCATAAAAAGGTCACCAGCCTCAGAAACTACTGAGTAACTTTTTCTGCTATGATTGGTCTGTGGGCTGTTGATGAGGTGACATTTGTCACTGTGTTTCAAGTGACAAGGTTCTCTGGAACAAGTTCTCCTAATCTGACCAAGTTTTAAAATTTGCATCTTAACTTCTCATCAACTTTCTTAAGATGATTGTGTCCCTTGCACACCTTAAAAGACATGGATCAAAACCCACACGTCTGGTCAAACTCTCCAGAATGCTCCACTGTTCCTTAAGGCCTATGAGGTTTTCTCCATTAGATGTCCATATGGCCATCTTGCTATGCATTAGATGAGTGAACTGGCAGCAGTGGAAAGAGCAAACCATTCTCTGCCACACTTTCTCTTCCTCTCAGTCTAAGTGTCAAAGCAGCACAGATCATTACACACTGCATCTGCAGGGACTTCTTCAGCCTTCCCTCCCGCACTCTCCTGCAGGAACTCCAGACACGCTATCTTCTAAAAATCTTGCAAAATAATTACTTGAGTAAATCATCAAGATAAATCAAAAAGAAGTAGAAGGATCGCAGAGGGAAGTTTAAGACTCTTGCAATGCTTATTACTACTAGTAATTACTGACTTGCTACTCCTTACATAGTAAAATACCAGGATCAGTCCTTATTTATGTATAAAGCTGCATTTTATTTCAGAACATGACAGAGTATTTTGATTCAGTTTCCTAAACTTATTTTCCTATTTTCTGATTGGCAATAATTAAAATAACTATCCCTTTTTCTTTTTTAGTATGCATGATGCACATATCTTTGGCTGTTTTTCTAAATATACTCTTTAACTATATTCCTTACAAAATATATCACTTATATGGAGATAACTTTGGCTACTAAAAACAAGACAACTAGTTTTAGGCCAGCTAGAACTTTTGCAGTTATTGCTCATTTCTACTTCTGCCCTCATCTATCACAGTCGGCAAGGCAAGGATTATTAGAGAAATACATGGCTGCACATAAACAGATTTAATTTAGATTTGCCTTATTATCCTTACTGGGAGCTGAATAATGTCTTGCAGCCAGTGGCATAGTTCGCTTGGCACAATCATGCCCGTTTCATGTGCATGCCACATACTTGTTTTGTAATGTTTTTACTTAATAACACAAATATATCTATCTTAAAATTTGTGTATTGCTACCATCTAATTTCTTATGGACAATAAAGGTAAAAAGAAAAAAAAAGAAAAAAAGAAAAAGCAAACCAACCCCTATAACTTTAAAGTATATTTCAATATTCCTGCCACAGTCAGAGTTAAAGATTTAAAGTCTCCCAGGAATGTGCTAATCTCGAGATAAATTACCTTCTTTATGACCTTGTGCAAGTGAGAAACAATACAGAGCACTCTAAAGGTAACTGCTATTCCTAATTCAAAATATATTAAAAAGATGTAATATTATTCTAATACAGTTAACAATAATACTTAAAAATATCAAGAGGCAAAGCTTTCTCCTCATGTGTTCCTACTTGTAGAAAGGCAGCTTGTAGTCATCAGCCCTTAAGAATAACAAGTGTCAGTCACTACCTTTCAGATTAAATTATTTTGTCAGGTAAGATTATTTCAGTCCTACAGGGTTAACAACAGCAGTTCAAAATTGTTTAGCAAAAGCACATCCTCTGTATGATCCCTGCAAGCAAACCATAAGGAATGAAATAACACTAGAAATGTAGGCACAGAATGCATTGAGAATTACAATGTTTCCCCATAAATGAACATTTATGGGATTGTTGTAATATTCCTGTACTGAATAAATAAAGAATTTTTTTAATAAAAAGTAAACAAAATTTTATCTTTAAAAAAGCTATTGCTATTTCATTCTTACCATTCAGCACATGGACCTGCCAGAGATGGTTTCATAAAACTCTTATTTCCTGACTTACAGCCTATTTCATGAAGGCAGAGCAAGGCAGAAAAAAAAAGAGCTGTCCAAAAAAAGTGAATTTACTATTTCTGAGGCAACTTTCCATTGTGAGAAGTTAAATTTGTTCTGATTAATGTTGTACTACTTCAAAAGGAAGCTGGTGGTGGCACGCATGAAGGAAAGGTCAATGGAGACCACAGGTCCATCAGAATCAAATGGGATAGAAATTTGGCATGAAGCGGACCACATAAAGATGAAAAAAAAACATAGACTAGCAGAGTCATAGCTCCCACTTCTGGTATTGCTTTTGCCCAAAGGAAGAAATAATTTTGCTGGTTGTGTCACTAGGAGATCAGTTCTTTTTCTCCACTGCTTCAGTTGCACAGAACCACTCTCACGTGCATAAAGGAGGAAGAGAGTCACTTCATTGAACCAGCCTACATTTTGTCACAAGGTCCAATATTCAGCTTAAATATTATCCAAGTGCATAAAGAATGATGACAATTACTTATTTCAATAGACCTGAAAGAACAATTTGGAGGACCCAATAAAGCATAAAGCAGGAAATCTCCTAAAACCAGCCATGAGAAATACGTGTCAGAGACTTAAATGGAATTTATGCAATCTGAGTATGACAAATGATAACTTGTGCTATTTTTGCCCTTGTTATCAAAATAGATAAGAATGTCTGCAAAAGTGACTTTGTCTATTGCACATTTTTCTTAGCTTCTGGCATCTGTGAATATTTAAAAAATGGTTAATGTAAAAGTTTGAGTTTCTGTTTTAGATATTTTGTTGATTAGTAAAATTTAATATTGAGCAGTGGCAGTGCTGAATTTGGCATGATGTCATTTCTGTAACTCTAAGATAGACAGAACTTATTTGAAGTTGAAAAGGCTGTTATTTCATTTGGGGAAAGATAAATAGCAAAGAAAATGCTGAGCTATGAAAACAATTCTGAGATACAAATTACATCCTGAGCTAATCATTCACATTCACTGCCAAAAGCGTCTTCCTTCCTTGCTCACAGTATTAGAAGTAGCAGCTGCTGTTGAAATCTCCCCTGGAGATTGTTAGGATCTGCGTGAAAAGTGCTGGAGGCCAGTTTTGATAAATAACAACTACAATATTATTGTACATGCTTATTTGTAGCTAATTGTGCAAAAAGGTGGTACCTGTATCCATATATGTCCACTGGTGGTGGTCTTTCTAACTATGATCCAGCTATGCATCTGTCCAGACAAACCATTTTAAAGAGCACTTTGGTATCTACAGGAGGCTCAGTTTCCCGGCTGCCATACAGTGTTACAGAAAGTATTCCCTTTAAGATGTACATACTGTGCCAGTGTACGGTGCTCCTTCGCAGAAAGTACATCTCATTCTAGATGATTTCAGAGGCGTCTTCCACTTCCCAYCACAGTAAACACAGACCTCTCCTGATTCGGTTCAGCTGGTTGGACTGTTTGTAAATACACCATGTCCTTCCCAAGGCCACACACTCTGCAGGAGCAGCTTGAGCAGAGGGACAGGGAAAATTGCACAACATGCATAATCCCTGGAATCCAGGGATTGCAGCAACGACTTTTATTGTTAAAAGATTTTTCTACCAACACCCACAGGCTGAATTATAGAGGAACTTAATTTTAGATGCATTAAAAGTACACCAGATAAAGGAAATGTCGAGCTTTCCACCGATCACCTGAAAACAAGAAATTTGAACAACAGTCATTTTGGAAAATCCTGGTCATGCAGTCAAGATTAGCAATACTTTAATCACTGCTTGTTTTGAGCAGAACATTCAAACAAATTTTTGTATAATAAATTGAATATTGACAAAGAATAGGGTACATCAGAGCAAGTTGTTACATAGCACTAAAAACAATATGAAAAGTTTGTCTAAAAAGTAAAACTTAAAAGCTACTGAATAAAACAGCTTGAAAAAGAATGTCTTCTGCTAAAATCTGGTTATTTATTAGAGTTTCTGTCTCCTTTATTGACTCTTATTTCCTTGTATTGACAGATTTACTGAAAAGTAATAACTAATTTAACATTTCTTTTTGCTACTAACAAGATAAACTTTTATATAATACAGTTTTATATAATACAGTTTTATATAATACAGCTACTTTTGCCCAAACAACTGGAATTAAAAGGACACACAAGCACATTGGAATTTTCTTTTTTTAATCTCTGTACTGTTATCTATAGAGGCCACATTGAATTCTAAGAAAAGCAGTTTACAGCTTCAGCAATTTTCTAAGCAGTAATTATTAGTGTACTGCTTGCTTTCCTTACTTTGGACCTTGTTTATTACATATTCTTCATGTTCATCAATTCTTAAATTAGAGTATGAATAAGAGGTAATAAAAATCTCTGAATCAGAGAGTACATAATAAAATGCATAATAATAATAATGAAGTTAATTAATAATAGGAAGCCCAATATATAAAGGTCCAAATATTTATAACATCAAACCTTACTGGTAATTTGGCATATATTTTCATGGAGAAATAAGACTTTTTTCTCTTTCGTATTTCTCTTCAATATTATATTTGGTACCAAAACAAAAAGTAATCCCAATTACCTAAGTGTGAAGAAGATTGCTGTGATATATCTTTATCAGAATGTAATCTATATTTTGATATTAGGTTGTTAGCTTAGTCTTTCCCATATTGATAACATGATAACCCTTCTCATCTACTTTGAGCTCACCACTTTCTTCACACCTACTGAAAGCTCGAATAAAGCCAAATGAAGTTAACAGATTTACTCTGGTGTAAAGACAGTGTAAAAGAAAAGACTTCTGCAAGCAGACTGACTTATCTTGTTTTTCAAAGTTCTTTGCTCATGCGTGTAAACCGAACCATGTGATATGCTGCTCATGGATAAAATGTATCATGCCAGAATTTAAATTTATATCTAATTTCTTTTTCCCAGTTGCTCCTATTGTCAAAGAAGAAAGTAAACCATAAAGAATCAGTATTTCTTCATGAATAGATCTTATGAGCTCTATATTCATCTGTGTCCAAAATTGTTTCCATCTACTTCTCTGAATGTTGACTTACTAGACATTTTAACTATACTCTTGTCACTAACGTAACAGCATATCATATAGAATTATAAGCGACTTTCTGTGGGTTTTCCCATCCATCCTTTCAAGATTAAATAATGCTGATAGGGGAAATTAAGATGCTGCAAAGTTATACTGATACAGTGTATAGTTCCTATAACAGAAGCACATGGTATATGTTATATATATGATAATGATATAATAGTATATATGTTATTTATATATAACTGCTCAAATAAACTACTTGAACTGAAACACTGACATTTTTAAGGAAGTGGAACTAAAACTTAAAAAAAAAAATTAAGGGACAACAACTGAAAAAGAATCTTCTCACAACACTTGAGAAAAAAATATATATTATTTTATTTTGTGTCAGAAATGACTGCGTTGATGGTAAGAAAAATCTAAATAAAGCAATAGCAATGCCAAGTCACTTGGACAATAAAAAAATTGATTTACGAGATAAAGTATCTACTGAAAGAGTAAAACAATTGCCAGATAATGTATTTGGTAAAYGCTAATTTCGCAAGATGGCTACTCGGAAGGGTTAACAAGTACTTAATGTGATAAAATGTATATTTCTATGGAAGGAAATGAATAGCTTGCCTTTATTACGAGGATTTAGAATGAATCTCAAAAGCAGCAGTGTATCTACACTTGGGATTCCAAGACTTAAAAATGATATATAGCTAAGAAGGGCATTTCGTCATCTCGTGCTGCTTCCTARGTGAAAATGCCTGGGGTTCGGCGCAGCATTACGCATCAACTTCACAACCCAGTGGCCTGCAGTATCACTGTTTCTGTGTCCAACTTTGTCTTGCCTCATACAACTTCTGGCTCTACCCTCACCTAGAACAGTCCAATTTTTAAACTGGGTGAAGCCACTGGAATAGAAATCACTATTCTAACACTGACTTGGAGCCATCTGCCTGGCCGTTACCCTAACTAACGCGGTGTGCACATTCTCAGTAAAATACGATTTTACATGAGGCCATGGGATCCAAGAAACCTGGAGTTCGCACTCCGGTTTATGGCGGTTTGTCAGGGTCCTTTCAGTTCTTCTGAAGCTGAATATTATATAGAACAGGCAGTTTTCACAGGCATTGCAGCTACGGACATGCATAGGACATCATGAAAGTAATAAAACAAAATGTCAGAGAACCAACTGTTGTGGGAGGAGATCAAAAGCACTTAATAGAAAAATCCCTGGCCTGTCGGTATGAAAGTGGTCTTTCTGTTTGTAGCACATCTACTGAAAGTCATAGAAGACATATAAAACACAGAAGAAAGTAAAGATTGCGGATAATGTTGGAAGTTGTGAGAAGAAAGAAACAAAGAAAGAAAGGAGGGAGGCAAAAAGGAATTTGACAAGTGCCTATGAGTTAATACTCAGAGCTGAAAAATCATTTAGAGTATCTATTTCCAAGTGAACTGAACCTCCTTTTTTTTCTCCCCAATTTCCACTATCTGATCTTGCAAACTTGACTATATGACAGGTGCCACAAGGCTTAGTTTGTACAGTCATTTAAAAATATGAGAAAGCTATTTATACCAAGCAATGGTTCCACACACTATTTCCATATGACAACAAAGCCTACTTAGGCCATTGCACTGGTTGAACTTAGCTATTCTTTCTCACCAGTATTGGGTTCCCACCATTTTCCTGGCACTTCCATATTTTTGTAGAAGGTCAACAGTACTGTGCAGTATGTCTGCTAATGAGATAGGTGCAAATTGCTTCATAGCAAATTGTTCTGTTCTATGAAGCCYGCAAGAAATAGTAAATGATACAAAAGCTCTAAAGTGTCAGAAAAGAATAAGCCGAGACTGGGGAGATGGGAGAGAGAGAGAGAATTTGTGAAGAAAGGTAGTGTTATGTGMAGAGGTGTAAGAATCACTTGAAAAAAATAGCACTGTTCACTTATAGTTCTCTTGCTGCGTGCCACTAAGAGAGCACAGCAAAGATTGTAGCAACACTTCAGAAAGAGTATGGGATGAGTAAGCTGGTTATTTAGCCCAGCGTAAGAGTAAATTAATAAATCTGAGGGACAAATAAAAAAATAGCCAGTCAAAGATTATAACCATAAAACACAGTAAGCTAAGGATTATAGAGCTAGTGACTAGAATSAAATTCAACACCATATGTAAAGGCAATAAAGCAAGAGAAATATAATTCTATGTAGTAAGAAAAGAAATACTGAACAGCTTGCAGGGTATTTTTTCCTGACAGTAAATAGGGACGCTAATGAGGCCATATTTGAAACGTTGCATTGATTTTCTGGTCTGATTCATTATCTTACAGATAAATATGACTTTATGGAAAAGCAGCAGCTTTGGTAGATAGCTGGCTATGTATGTATCAGTAAAAGTAAACAACGCTTCTCCACTCCAAGATCCCCAACATCCTGTGAATCCTTTACAAACCTCACAGGCGTCTTCGTAAGCAGCAGCCTGCAAGGAAGCGCAAGTGTGAGTGTCCACGAGCCAGGTCCTGATATGTCTGCTGGCATAAGTTCCTGAACCTTCGGTCTCTTAGACAACTACAAACAACCCCAAAAATGTACAGACTTTTACATTTAGAAACATTTTAGAATAGCTACGTTTCAAATATAGGTCTGTGCCTTGGTCTTCATAAGATTTCTCAGGACTCGCATCAGGTGCAAGAAGCTTGACAGAAAGCAATTAAAAGAAACTTTGAAAGCATATTAACCAAAAGACTGTAAGACTACATAGGTTTTAGCATTTATACTAGATATAAAAGGACTTACAACAGGGTAAGGAGTGACTTAATAAAATGCCACTTCTCTCTTCAGTCTATATATTTGAATAACATTTCTTTATACTGTTTTGCTGCTGAGAAAATTGTATTTACACATCATGAGAGTCCCTGTGGTAGACCTTAAGCTGGTGACGTGCACTAGACACAGTAAAACTGAAATGTGCTTAATATTTGTCCATGGACCATTCAAGAGTGGACAGGTGTTTTCAAACACCTTGTTGTGCTGAGGATAGGGCTAATAAGGAAAAAAGTCTGAAATTATTTTCTGGAAAGTATGATTAGGAATTTCTTGAGCACAAAATAAACAGCAGTGAGAACTGCCCCTGGAGTAAGTGCCTTCATGGAGAAAATAACACTTGCCATATAAGCTTTAATTAAACTCCATTCACACATAAATGATGTTCTGCACTGGGTGAATTTCATTTAAGGATGACCTTAAAGAAAATGTGTTTTGGTTATTCCATGTCTGGATAGGTCGGTTCTCTGTGGCCTTCTCTGACTTTGCTGTCCATATTTGAATGATCCATGCCTGAATGACTTCTAACCTTTGCTAGTGGGAGAAGAATTGAGTCTCTTAAATAACAATTCTAGTGATTTATAGAAAAGAAAAGCTAATGCAACAAACATTTCTCTACATTCAAAGCAATTTGAGGGATTTCCTTCTATTGAACTGTTCCATAGTTTCATATCAATCTAGTTAATTCTTGACAAGCTGGCAAACCATGAAATCTATCATTATTACCATGGTAAAGCCATGAAATCCTTCATCTGCTGCCATGATCCATACAAGCCAGTTGTATAGAAGAATTAATTAATATTAGAGTTGTACTGGTGTATTTGAATCCCTGCCAGATTAGTTCCTACAGGTATGAATAGAAGAAGAGTGAATTTATCCACACCATTTACCCAGAGTATGTGTTGTAGTATCGCAGTATCTAGCTTTATCTAACTTTCTCCYATTGCCTTCATTGCTAAAGTCAGGCAGCCTGCTCACTTCAGCCAAGCCCCAACTGAATTTTCTGGTTCAGATGAGTAATGCTATTACTTTTTGAAGGTGGCATCTACCTCTTTCCCCTTAATGCTTGACATAATAATGTTTCTGGCATTTTTTGTGTGTATAACTCATGAATCATCTATAAAATAAGTTCTGACAGTCATCTGCAATGGAAGTTATACATACCTGTGGAAAAACATTATCCAAGAAGAAGGAGAATCTACTCAAGGAAAAAAAAGAAAGTAAATGTAATTTATAAAAGAAGTGACTCTATGGGGAAAATCTATATAGAAACATACTATCTAAAATAAAAAGCTTTAGCTGCTTTTCCTCACAGAAGAACAATCTGGTCTCAGCTTCTGTAGTTCTTTCATCTTCACACAAGAAATCCTAGATATTTGTTAAAGCCTACAGAAGATTTTCTTTGAGACTCTGACAAATCTTCTATAGGCTTCATGGCCTTTCCACAGAAGGTTAATTTTCACCTATGATATCTGTGAATAAATGCAGGCCTTTCCTCCAAAAGATAAATAAATAAAGCTGATCCACAAGGTTTATTAGCTTTTTCAATTAATTAAAAGAATGAACGAAACAACTGAGTAATATTTATTTTAAAATAATAGATATAATAGATTGTTTTTGAAAAGGAATTCAGTGAGAGAAGATGATTCTTTATCAGAAAAGATGTTAAATTAAAGTAAAAGTGTTTTACACTTTAATCTATTAACGTCTGTAAAGGATTTTACATCTCAAGTTAGAATGTGCTGCAGGGGTGTAAAGTATTATTACTAAACATGTTACAACAGCTACAAGTCGAATATACGCATTTAAGTTCACAAATTAGACCAGCTGAATATAATGTTTCTCCTGTAGAAATAAAAACACCACCTGGCTCTTGCTTACTTTTAAGGCATTGTAGGAATAGATATACAATGGGATATGTGACAGATTCATTTTTACAGCTTTCGAATTTATTGCCTGGTGTCCTTTATTCTATTAAGCAGTGGCTTAGAGGCATCCGATTAACGTACAGCAATCTCAGAAATAGTCCTCTTTCTGCAAGGAGAGCACTGTGCCAGCCCCGAAAGATACAGAAGTTTCATCGCAGACGTTTTCTGGCCTAAAATGYACAAACACAATTGTCGTTTAATGGTAAAGCTCTCAGCTGACGTGAGAATCGGTAATCCTCAGGGCTGCTTTGGCTCTCTCCTGTCCCAAAATGGTCTTCCTCCCTCTCCTGCTAGCCGCCAGCAGCTGGTCTCATTTACCTAATTCTTTTCCTGACTCCAGAAAAGGTCATTAGCCCTGAACAGGCTATCAGCCTTTGGTCCCCTAACTGTACTSTGTAGATCCCCAAAGACTACGAGGTTCACTACTTCTTTGAAGGCAAAGTATTCATTATTTGCAGAGTAYGCTGTTCCCAGCTTGCCAAAATCATAGAAATAAACTGGAGGTGCACGCTCTTTGGTGCTATTAACCTGCAACAGGAAAGAACCTCTAAGTAACAGGAAAAAAAGAAAGCAATAAATAAAAAGAAAAGAAAACTATTCCACCTGATAACAGTATTAAAGAAGGGATGAACACAATTAACATTTTGTGTTTGGCTTCATTCAGTTTTGATCAAAGTTTTGGCCATATTGCCGTCTTATTCATATCACGGTGTACGACTGGATACGTATGGATGAAACTAATGCTATATAGCTCAAAATAAGATATTACACAAATGTACCTTTTTGTCTGATTCTTGTTAAAAAAAAGTGAGGTGTCAATACATAATTATAAAGCTTTTTTTCAGTACCAACTTACTAGTATCAAATCTAGATCTCTGTCAGCCATAAATACTGGCAATGCTGAGAACAACAACACCTTTAGTAGGAGAAAGTAACTAATTTTCTACTCTTAATATTTTATGAATATGGATAGACACTTAGATTATCTCTTTCTTTATAGAATATACCAATATTAGTAAAACTCTAAACCAAGCACATCTCTGTGCCTCCAAATGGTTGAAAATTAGCCTGGAAATGCCAGAATGACTAATTTCTTAGTATAGCCACTTCAGCCATACTACAACAGCTAATGATTTTTTAATATCCTTGCTGTTATAAAAATGCAAGACAATCATTAACTGTCTGTAACAATTTGTATAGATTTATTGCTTAATTAGATTTTTACCTTTATTTGACAGGAGTTATTGAACATAGCTTTTACTCCTCCAAAGTCAGTGTAAAAGTCTAAGCCAGTTTTTGTGTGCACCTATATTAAAATGCAGTTCAATGATGAGATAAATGTATTAACACACACTGAAGAGTTTTAATATGGCCTATTTTAACAAGTAGCTATGTACATATTTTCATCACTTTCCTGGACATTTTCTTSATTAAAAAGGATATGTTTTTAAATACTAGAAGAGAATTTTTCTCCTTCACAACCCATCTGCCTCTCCTCTGTGATGTTGCAGTTAAATCATAATGTTGAATTTATGGTACTTGCCACAGTGAAAGACAGCAGGTGCCATTAATGTAGCAATCCCACTTCGCATCTGAGCAAAGCAGGAGAGGAAGGTTCTTTGGTACCTGACTTCTGAGGTTAACTATTGTAGAAGGAAATAAATATTTTTGTAAATATCTAAGAATAGCAGAGAGAATCATCCAAGCCAATATCTGGAATAGAACCAAAATTATCCCTAACTACTTGTGTTGACTTTTTTTCAGGCAGAATTAGCTATGCCTTGATAACAAGATGTCAAGCAGAACGGATAGCTGGATGTCAAGCCAAATTCTGCTCGTCTTGCTCACATGATTTTCTACATGGAAGTAAACGGCACGCAGATTTGACCCCCCTAGGTGCATACTTCTCTCCTACCTGTGCTAATCCTCCCCTTGCCACATCACAAGACCCTGTTAGTTCTTCTCTCCAAGGATCCTGCAGGTGGTTTAGCATCACCAAAGTATATTGCCACCAGATATTCCCTGGCATTTCTCACTGAGCAGACATGCTTGCAATGTGAGCATAGAAACCTAGGTCTCATAAGCATTTCCAAGCCACATGGAATTATTCTACCCAATGAGGTATTTCTGCCTAGAGAAGTAGAGTCCTTCTCACAAGAATTTTATTGACACTTACATATGAAGGAGAAATGTAGACAATAAAGTTACAGAGGATATGAGAACTATAAGGCAAAAATGTGAGGATAAGCAATACGAACCATGGCAAGTCTCATGGCAAGTGGTCTGAAGTCTCTGGTGCTTAGGATGAAATTCAGCCCTGCTGAGGGGGCAACAAAACGCTTACGCATCTCTGCAGCTTTATTTCCGAGGCTTAAAAGATGTTCTTAGACTGGCCTTAGCACAGGTGTGAATTACGTACATAGTAATACCAAGAGTTTAAAAAGTTTTTTTTTTTTTTTTTTTTTTTTTTTAAGCTGGAGCAGGGGGAGGAAGAAAAAAGAACTAAAGAAACTAACTTAAACCATTTTACATGAGAAGAATATTAAAAATGCTTTGAAACCTCCAAGTCTAAGAAAAGGGTTTATATAAAGTCAACAGAAGTAATAAAAAGTTTGAGCATAGAAAAATGACAGTAGCTTTCAGCAGATCTAATATCTGGAAATAGGAATAGTTGAAAAAAGGGAAGAATTGTCATAATAAAACATATATGCATATTTATGTGAAGAAATCTGTGGGTCAAAAGAAGGTAGCCAAGATAAAAACTGATCTAATTTTAAATAGATTGTTTCCCAAGTTTTTCAACTAAAGAGAGGTCCTTGAAGAATAGAAAACATTTAGAAAATTGCTGTTATTGTGTAAAGAATGAGGCATACACAGCGCTAAGGAAACAAGAGTGAAATGTCATACATTTTACCCAGAAATTGTAAGCCATTGATAAGATTGGATGAGAAAGACTGTACGTAACAAGAAGTCGAGAAGAACCAACAATGGGATAATTTGTAGACAATTTTAAAGGACTTGTCTGTTATTTATGTTCAATGAGAATGTTCAGGTGAAAAAACGCATTCACTGCTCAAAACATTTCTGTTCATAGTAGTATGAAGTAGAAAAATATAGGCCATGTTATCGTAATGATTGCCCCAAAACATGTAACAGGATAGGCTGGATGTTACTACTACTAAAGACCACCACTTCATTTTCATCTTTATTTTTTTTCCACCTTCACAGTCTGGCATTCAATATATTTTATCATTTTGTGTGGAGTCCTTTGAAGATGCAATAGACTTCAGAGCCTCAAATTGCACCACTTTTGTCATGGTTTTACTTCTGGAAATAAAGTTCCAAATGATCTTTTTTTTCTTTTTTAATAGCTAGTTAAATAGTTTTACTATCAACCTTTTAGGTAACCCTGATGCTTGATGATTACAAAGGCTTTTACGCAGAAGTGAAAAATTCTGGCTTGTGTAATAGCATCATACAGAAGTCATATGTGGAGCTTACCTCTGGCAGAAGTGTCCATCAGCAAGGCGTGGATTTGTAAATCTACCTTTGTAGGATGTGATCCTATCCAAGCTAGCATCCTAACAAAAGAAAAAATGTATTTTAAAATCATGAAGAGGAGAAGTCGTCAAAGAGGGAACAGTGGCAACTGAAGACAAATGGAGCCTGCCTCATACACATTCAAACTCAGAAACAGCTTTCAAACCACATCTTGGTCCGTTATGCAGACATCCCTCATGTGACTTGCAAAACAGAGGAAAAAATAATAAAAATGTGACAAGCTAGTGAATTTAGTCTGTTTTTTTTTCTAATGATGGCATGTCCATAAGTAAATAGTAATTCTTTAGAATTTGTTTGGTGGAATACAGTTCTCATATTTTTGATATTTTATTTTAAATTTGCAGATTGTTAACAGTTTTATGGTACCTCTGCCAGCCACAGCTGAGTTGCTTAGGTAGACACATAAAGTTTTGTGATATTACTTCTAGTTCTTGACTAGACAAGTGCACTTTACAATCATGCAACTGATGAAATACTGAATGTCTTAAATGAACGAAACAGATAAACAGCACTAGAAATTAAACATACAAACAAACAAACAAAATATATCTTTCCCATTGTGGTCCTTGTTTGATGCGGAATTGCTTGAACAATTAGGTTTCTGCAAAATTTATTGACTAGCTTGGAAGTTTAAATTTAATTTTGTCTCATCACATTCATACAAAGTAATTCTTCATGTCTGTTCTTAACTGCAACAATGAGGTCAGATGCTTGGCTGATTTATTTGGTTGTCTAAACTCTGGTATAGAGAACAAGCACTTTTGAAACACTGTGCCCATGTTTCATAGCAGGCATGAGTTTCAAATTCAATATCAGTTGCATATGGAAGTTTAAAATTTATCCTCTGTGATCATGTCTATATTGAAATTTTACTGAAAAGCATGTATAAATTAGGAGGAGAATAACTAAAGYAAATGTATTATTTGTGTGACTATTCTTAGACATGCCTTTATGGTAGCAGCTCAACACTAATTTATTCTTTAAGGGATACTCTCCCCGACTTGCCCGGCTCCAGTGTTCTCCTTTCGAAACTCCCTCAGGATCTGTCCTACACACTTGACCCAGCCTATTTGGAAAGCCATAAACTTTAATGCTCAGCTCCTGGATTTCTTTAAGCCTGAAGGGACCTCTGTGGCAATTTCATCTRTCTTCCCACATGACACAAGCGCAGAAGCCTCTGCCTATAATTTATGCCTCAAGCCCATTGCTTCCATCTGAATGGCAGACCCCCGCTTTTATGGAAGACACAAAATCCTGAAATCCAACAGACACTGTAAAATCGGGTATTTGTCAATAATAGCTAATGCTCCTGGCTCATTTAGGCTTCAGGCAAATTATTTAATCACMGAACGCCAGGACTACAGCTGTCCTTGAGGAACTGCCCTTGTTTTCTGTCACCTATTGCTTAATCTGGAATTTGCTGTTCCTTCCCTCATGCTGCTTGAACACTCTCCCCTGGAGGCATGCTGTTAATTCACCCTGTTAAGGGGCTTTACTCCCTATGAGCAAGGAATAAACATTTTTGTATCATCTCTCGTGATGGGTTCTTTATATCAGGGTAGAAAGTAACATACAAGAACAACTTTCTTTCCTTGACACCCATTGCTTTCTCGCAGGACAGAAAGCTCCTGCTGATCTTCAAAGGCTCCTTTCAGTATCAGGGTGGGAAGGGTCAGACAACTAGTAGTAACACGCTGTTGGTGTGTTCCCAGCACTATGCTTACAGAARAAGTTTTTGTTTCTTTAGTTGGCTGGAGCATTTTTTTGCCTTAAGCACCTCAGTAAGACTGGAAGAAGCATAGCCACCAGGAAAAGGGGCTGATATTGGCAGTGGACAAGTGTAGCTGGTTTGTCCATACTTTCAGTATCTGCTGAAAGAGAAAACGGAGGTTTTTATTCTGCTAGGTGTCGAATGCTCTTCCTATGATCCAGCATAGCACTGACACCCAAGAATGCTTTTAGATATGTAGAATGTTATCATTGCCTTCAAAAGGAAAATGATAGTCCCTAATCTTCTTTTTTTTCATATATGATATTATTGATGTAATTATGACATGTAGCATTTGAGCTAGTTGTAAACTAAAGGTACACATCTTTGCTGCCATCACAGTTAGGATCACAGAGACACCAGAGTAGTTCGGAGAACTATTTTATACTAACAAGAATCAAGCACCTGCAAGCCTAGTAATGTGACTCATTACTTAGCTCACAGTCTGGTGCTTTGTCACAGCATATCTACATTTTATTTGAGCTACCTTTGTGACTGCAGACACCATCCCTACAGCTTCTGAAACTATCAAAGACAATTTTCTGTAAGACATATCACTTTCTTCAGGTTGCATGCATTTCTCATTCACATCATGCACAAATTATTCTTCTACAAAGGACAATTGTCACCTATCATGGAATTTACTAATGTCATCTATAATTCATAAAACTGTAGAAAATTCAGTTAGGAAGCAAGACATACCTATGTCAAATTCTTTAAAAGTGTATAGTGAATCTATATCTCCACAGAACTCACAGATAAAAGGGGTTACAATTAAAAGACAGCATGGATAAAAACAAAAAGYTATGAAATACAGGATCATGAGGTAAAACAGTGATATGTTCTTATAAGCTGGAGTCCACTTACTGTCTCTGTTCTATCCATAAAGTGAAAATAACGTTCACAAGTAGATGGGATAGCAAGTATCATTAATTAGTGACTTCAGAATGTTTCCAGATTTTTAGATAAAACACGCTAGATCTTTAAAGTACATTACGTTCATTATTAAGTGCTAAAAATCTATAAACAACAAAAATAGTGGCACCTGCAAGATAATCCATTTGATCACTAATTAAAGGCAAGGTAAGGGAAGCTGTGAGAGTAGAGCAGTCATCAGCTCTATGCCTTAGAAAAGATCCTCTGAAGAATTACAGAATGAGGAAAACCATATCTGAGTGTTTACACTACTTGCAAGTACAACGTTGTTATTTTCCCTTGCTTACAGCTGTTGACATGTTTACTCAGTTCTTTGTGATGTTCTGGAAAATCTCTCAAAAAGCAAACTGAGGAGCTTAAGTAAATACTAATAAGAGACAAGGTTTTTAGGAGAACATATTAGGGTTGTGTTGGGGGAGTGTTATTTTTCTGCAGGAGAAATCTGCTTTTTGTCAGATACATAATGAGAARATTTACAGTGAGAATAAGATAAAAATCTTTCTAATCAAACAACTAAAGAATACTCTGGATAATAACTGAACAACTGTTAATGAATTCATTAACATAGAACAAAGGAAAATAATAGCCTCATTTAGCAATTTCACACGTTAATTCTGTGCATTTTCAGCAACCTTTTAAAATGTATAAAAATGAAAAGCAAATCTTGAATATTAAGAGATATATGAATAAACAAGATGACATTAAAAAGTATTAAACTTCAACCTTATTCAAAGACGCATTCAGCTAGTCTCTCAGCGTGTTACTGAATAAATCAATACTGACAGAAGAAGAGTCCCATACTTAGCATTTAGAACACATTTTAAAATACCTCCTCCATTGTATTTTAACTGTTTTGTTTAGGTCATGGTATGGACAGTATCTAAGAAGTTCTAGTGATGTGAGAGCGGGGCTTTCTTGCGAATGAAATACAAAATCTGTTCATGGTGGAGTGGTAGTTCCCTGAAGCAAATCAGGCAATTTAGACAAAATAACGCTGAATCTTACCTAGATGCCACTCACTCACACAGGTTTCTCTAAGTGGAAAACTACAGAATTACATTCCAATTAATTCACCTAGCAAGGAGACCAGGAATACAAGACCTGAGGATGTGATCACGCTCACTTTTCTCTCTTCTGCTCTTCTCCCTCTGCATTACACAGCAATCTACGTTTCAGGTAGACTTACCTCTTTTGTCTTTCTCAAATTCTACCATGTCTGCTTCATTACTGTTACTTATTGGTACTTGTAGGAGGTAGGATCCAAGTCACCATGAATAACTAATGAAAGTGCTTCTGATCTGAAGGATYCTGAAACACATCATTTTGCTGGATGTTATTATTAACAGTTCCAGTTTGTTCCTGATGATCTCCTTAGCAGTGTCCAATGAATGGAGACAATCTTTTGGGATCTGTCCCCAACCCTCAAGTAGGAAAYACTGAAGTCAGGAATTTCCTAAATGCAGCAGCCAGCAATCACGATCAGTAAGGAATGGTGCAAAGTCAACTGTTTGTGATAATGGCATTTCTGAGCAAGCTATGCCAAGCTGAAGAAGGTACAGAAAAGATAATGCAGTATGATCAAGAGTCAAAGAGTGTCAAAAAATATCTATACTGCACCTTAATAAATGCTTTTGAATTAGGGATAACATTTTTAGTAGAATTTGAAAATGTATTCATATATAGACACACKTACACATATATAAWTATACACACACACAGGTGCTGTGCAAATCAAATAACATTGTCATATAAGCATACACAGACATCAGTGASTAGCTTAATTTGCTTTGCCTAAAAAAARAATCCATGTGTAAAGGTGTGCCTAGCCATCCCATGGCCAGTGTATATCTATCTTTCAAATAATTCAAAGAGAAAACAGTTAAATTTCTCTTTTGCTTTCATAGTAGCCATACAATTGGCCTGCCYTGACTACAGAAACTTGGCAACATAGGGCAGCTGTAGGGATGTTTATAGCACTGTGTCATTGTAACACAGAGACAGCAACTCAATCTGAATCAGCCAGTAGCTAGGAAATTTGAGCTTTAACTTTCCTTAAGTGAAGCAGGTGGTAAGCTTTACACCCTGCCACCACCTCAGTTGAACTAAGTGATAAAAATAACTTTTTAATAGTGGAGCTGAGTCACTTTAATGGATCTTTTGTTCTTGGCTATGCTGGACTGAATCAGTGATGACATAAATTCACCATGGAAAGGTGTTATCCTTCTGTAATCTTTCATAATCTAAAAGTCAGTCATCTGACTCCGTAAGGCAGGTTTCTACTATCACCCTGAGAATCCAAGCATTTACCATTTGACCATGGCATAAGAAATGTGAAAGATGGGAATAAGGAAAACTTAACGTGGCAACATTAACCTAATACTGCTCCCACAGAAGGGCACAGCACAACTGGGAGAGCTAGGCTGGTTCTGCTGGCTTTGGAAAACCTGGCACAAACTGCAGACTCCTTTGAAACAAACTGGCAGGCTAAGTAAGTGTGAATGAAGATGCTGAATCCCATGTACTACTGAGTGACTCCAGTACAATTCTATAACAAAGTATTTCTGGTGAATCAGGTAAACTCAGTAACTATATGTCTAGGTACACATTGAATTTATTGGCCTGAGATGAATCATTGGAAATTATTTGCAACATATTCCCTTGCTTTATATCTGTGTGAAATAGTGATCTTCACAAAGCTGAAGTGGAATTGCCAAAATTCCCCACAGAAATTATTCATAGTCAACAATTTAACTGGCTCAGATATGAAGAACAAATGACACACTTTAAATTCCCTGCAGTATTACACGAGCCAGAACAGTGGCACTTTCAGCAACAAAATCTCTGACGGTTTCCTAAAGACTCTTTGGCTAACCCATTAATGTTCTTCCCACCAGTACGTCTTCTGCGAAGGTGCCAGGTTTGTCTGGCAACAAATCATTACAACTCTGCCCAACTTGCAGAATTTTTTTTTCACTTCAGGTTTAAACAGCCTTGTCCAGAAGGCTAGCTGGTGCTACCAACCAACACGTTCAATGAAGCAAGTGATAAAAAGGTGATATGACCAGATTCAGTGATGAGTGCAGGGTAATTTGTTCTAATGGATAGTATTGGTGGTAGACATGGGGAGCTTGTCTCCCGCACTCAGTAAATCAGCAAATATAACTGGAGGATCAGAAGTTCAATTCTCAACACAAAGTTTTTGCAAAGAGTGGAAAGGTTGGTCTTTCCTTCTATTTAGCTACTTTTTTAGCATTTACCGAAGTCCCTAAGATTTCAGTTCAGATATATCAAACATTTTCCTAGTCATTTTGTACTTCCAACAGTTGAGCTTGCTACGCTCCCATAAACAGCACTTCCAAGCTGATCTCAGCTCTTGCTACTGTCAGTAAGAAGGGAAGTGCTTCAGCTAAGAAAAGGACTGCTTACTTGCAGATATAGCTACACCTTAGCAGAGGATTTGTGGCAAGTAAAAGGCTACGTTTTTATTATTTTCCAAAACACAGTGTACTCCACATGTAGAATAAAAGCCTGTCCTGAAACTCTTCAAGAAGAGTTATTTTGATGAAGTAAAATCCTGCAGTCAGTAGCAAAAGTCACATTTATTCTAATGGGACTAGGATTTCAGTAATAATGAGTGCTAAAATAAACATAACTAAATACACTCTTTTAAAGTTTCCTATCAACTCATCAGCAGAATACGGTTAAGCAGCTCAGATAAGCAGCAGAGAAGTATTCARAGGTACTGGCTGCCTAGATGGATTAATCTAAATGTTAAATTTCTACAGGCAAAATTATAGTAGGTTAAGTTAATACACTTGTCTCTAAAATCAGTTACAATATTACGATGAGGTGATATAGAGCAAATGAAAATGCTCTTGTATGGGATGGAAGGATAACAAAGATTGATGAAAGATCATGCTATTAACCATTAATTGTGGTTTATAAACCTGTTTCCGTTRTACAGATATAAATGATAAATTTCAGAGGAACATATTTTGTCGTCATTAGAGCTTACATCAGTCTCTGTGTTCTTGAAAAAAAGCTCCATATAACATGTGGATGTGAATAAAATAACTATGTAAAAATGAACCAGAAACAACTGTTTAGAGAACTTTCAAATAATATATTGCCTGGTATTTATGCTTGGTAGATCACTAGATAGCTACAATCAACAACAAACACTGAGAAACTGCCAACATCAAGCTTAAAGAATTAAGTGGCCCAAATGCAACCAAACTCTGTATTTTGAAGCTTTGTTAAACTTTAAACAAGTTCAGAGGAAATTAGACATTMCATTTATTTTGATCCTTTCTGTATCATGCTCCTGGACAAATCTAAACTTCCAAGTTTGTAAGGGCAGATTTAGCAAATCATCCTGCCCTATGAAGTATGTTGCAGGAATTTTGCTCCRAGATGTGTTTATAAAGCCGTTGCAACTGGATTTGATCCCAAATTGCCGCCTATTCTTAAATGCAGCTGCATCTCAGGGGTTGAAGATGTTCTGTTCAACATCAGTCCTTCTCCCTCTCTCTCTCCCACTTATGCATCTTTTCTCTGAAGCTATGTCAGCTCTCTCAGTGAAGTGAATAATCTCATATAAGAGCTAATATCCCTTGATGCCTCTGTGAGTGTACAGTTATAAGCAAATATCTTGTGTTCCACCCATCCTGAGAACAAAAACTTTAAAAAGCCTATCCAGTACATAAAACCAGCATGCTGGAATGAAGGCCCASCACACGAGTACACGTCAAGAAAAGCTGATCCCACTGAAGTCAATAAGAGTGCGCCCTGCACTGCAACAACAATATGATAGGGACATTTTCCTTTTGTAGCACTCTCGTTATTTAGGAAATGTTGCTTTCTATTGATTTAAGGCAGGATTTACCTYAGGGCAGGGCTGACTGTAGGTAAGCTGTAGTCAGCCTGCGAAGGTCCCAGCAATACAGTGGCTCCTGTATTGTGAAAAACATCCTATGCTGCTTATTTTTCCTGYGATCTGTCAGACCGCAGCTGCAGGGCACTGCTGTGGGTTCACAGATGAATAGAGTACACAGATCTAAACCTGGCAATGCTGGAGTTAGTTAGCCTCTTGATTCCTACTGATCAGACTTTACTAAAATTAGTAGATATCTAGCAAATCMCTCTGTGCACCCGGTAAAAATTAATTGCAAACCCTTGTTCAAGAATACAGATTATGCCCCAATGCTGTCACAATGGGCTTATGCACGCATCTAAAAATAATGATATCTCATTCAGTGTGTCAGGAAACTTTAATATTACCRATGGAAATAGTTAATGGTCATTTCAGAACCACTAATTGATACATCTACTTGGGTTACTATTTATTTTCTTCTATCTTTTTTATTTTTCAGCACCTTGTAAACAGATCCTGAGATCTGACTGAAATGGAAAAAGTTTATTTCTGCATCTRCAGTCATTGAAAAGTTCCTTCCTTTATTCCAGATGAAATCTTGTCTCTATATGTTTATCAGTGACAAAATTAATGTTGAATTTATTGCAAATTCAAATTTTAGTCTTGGTCTAATTTACACAGTGACCTTCAGCCATTTTGTAGTATAGCATAAGGGAAAGAGTCATGAATGGCAAGAATTTGGATGGGGGGGAATTAAACATAAGATATTAGTAAGCAAACACGGTGTATTCTGAATTTTGTTTGGTCAGATTAGCCTAGAATTTATTTTATCACTTGCAGCTTAATTTTGGCTGTTTACAATAAAAAATAAAATAAAAAAGATTTTTTTTTCAAAAGAAGGGGGAATGTTCCAACATTCATTTTCAACAAATTTAGTCTGGGTCTTTTGGAGGTACAGAGATTATCCAGGACTGTAAAAAATGTGGTTCCCCCACAAACAGATAAGTTAATGAGATTCAGTCCCATCTGACTGTAGAAAATAACTTTAAAAATGTGYACAGTTTGCTTTCAGCAATGGCAAAGTAACTCTGAAAATCTTTCCTTAAGAAAAACTAGGTTAAACATCATTAGCAAAGTAAAGACTGCGTTAAGGAGCATCTCCATAGTTTAAGAACTGTATAGTCTGTATCACTAGATGTGTGAACAACTCCATCTTAAAAAATWACTTTTTAAGATGCTGCCCCTCCGAGCAGCTTAGATGTATGAGGGCATTAGAAATTTAAGACCTATTGGCTCCAAGTCATCTCTTATTTTCAATAAATTGGATGGAAACAGAAGGCAGTTTCACCTTTCGCTAACCTTCTCCRATGTTTCTTGCCCTCTCTTGCAACTTCAGATCATGAACCTTTTGCTGGTGRCTGTAAATCATCCAACTTTCAGCATTCACTCTCAGAAGCGCTGTTTAAGATCATAGCTTTCATCAGCCTCTGCATCATCACACATGTTATTTCAGCGATTAAGTATCCTTATGAACCAGAACATGTTACTGAAAGCCACTCGAGCATTTCAAAAGCACATAATTTGAAGGAAAGGTATAAGGTATCATTCAACAAAGGCTTTTATTCATTTAATCGGAAGATTTCTTCATTATGCAAGTTATTGGAGTTCAGAAACCAAACTCCTTTTGAGAACAACTCATATAAGTAAAGTGATGAAGTAATAATGAAAAYAAAGCATTTTAAGTCATAATGTGTAATAGCATTTTATCAGATAGACAAACAGACCTATGGATTTTATTACAGGTTTCTTTCCTAACTRTTATATAACTCTGGAAGCGAGATGAGTTTGTTCTGTTATTCTAAACTCTAGCTATTTTTTTCTAATGCATTATGGGCTTTTTATTGACATATACAATGGATACCATGGCTGTTTTGATTTCATATCTAATACCTCTTTTTCTAGTGACTTACTTGCAAGACAGCCATATGTTGTTTTCAATGAGTCTCAAACTTCTTAATTAGACTCGCACTTAGAAAACACTTCAGGGCTTGTTGATTAGGATTTTCACCTTTACAACAGTGCTCCAATTTGATAAAGCTAAAATATGCCTGATACAGAAATAAGAAATGGTAATTAGCCCATTAAATTGTGATAACAGGCAAAGATACATTGCCTTTCATACATATCAAATATTTGACTTCTCCTCTTGTTCTCATTAGATGCTCAGCATTTTATTATACTAAAATTTTTATAAGTAACTCCTCAGAAAATAGTTAAACTTTCATGTTTTATAGCTGTGAATTATCACTAAGTGATTAAAGATTTTTAATATCATTAAATCCATTAAGTATTAATATATTAATAGCAACAGTGAGACAGTGTGGTTTTTTGAACAGATGAAATGCAAAGTGAGAGATGAACTTATAAAAGATAAATAAAACATTGAACCATCCCTCAAGGTACCCATGGAATCAAAATGCAGCATGAAAAAATTCTTGCGTAAGAAAGCTAAGCTAATTCGAGGTAGTCACCTAAAGCTAAGAACACACATTATGTTAGGCATATAAAAACAAAAAAAAKCAATCACAGAATTAGAGAAACAGCTGCTGCATAGTCTTGCTTTGATGTCTAGAAGGTACTGCTGAGGATCTAGCTGTGATTGGAAATATGGTCTAGAAATTACAATTTAACATTGGCCTYTACACTCCTACCAAACTACCTACTCTGTCTCATACATTTCTGCCTATTGGTTCATATTACTGCAGCAAATTCTTTTTGGCCTTGGACAGTTGTAAAAGGAAATGCTTCRCAAAGGAGCATACAGTGCCAGATATTCCAATAAGGTTACCCCCCTGTAAAAGAAGTTTCTTAATTTCCCCCCCCCCTCAACTGTACCCAGCATCCTGGCCATTTAGAAATCCATCAGTCTCAGTAATGTGCACAGAGATTATGAGTTCATATTTAAATAGTTAATTTGATATGTAAATATTCCCAAATGTCCTGACAAACAGCAGAATAAATGAAGCCTGTTTCTTATGAATTTGTGGCCTTTGACTTTCACTCCCTTATTAAGAAGCAAACAAGCCCCTGATACACTTATGATCTACTTTCCAAGTAAAATAATAATAACAAAGATAACCATTGCTGTCTCAGGGGTACAGGTATCATGATATCGCAGATGGTTTCTGCCAAGTGTCAATATGACCACTGAGTTCTGCCTGACTTCTCTCCACTGGRAAGGTCTCCTCTGCTTGCCTGTAAATTTACAAGAAATTTTAAGACTTCCATTCTTCCTTCGAATTTGGTAATAAATAGCAAATAGTTTGAAAATGTTTGGGAAAGAGAGGGAAAGCTATTGAAACAGGTGGACAGATGAATGGACATGCAGCCTGCAATTTCATAATAAGTCTTATCYCATTAGAAAGTCAAGCTAAAAATATAAAGGGGCATAAAAAAATCTACAGGAAGAAGTCTCACCAGCATTTTCTTGCAGCTGCTTTTTGCTGAATGAGTGGGGAATGAGGAGAAACACTCCTCACACAATCATCAGTCAGAATAACCTTAATGCTGAGCATGRCATTTTTTTTCATTACAGCTGCAATTCCTATTCCTGTTGGATTAATTTGTTGTTTGGAAATGTTTTCTGCATGACTGAGCATCTTGCTAGTAGAGAATGATTGTGCCCTAGAGCTCTGCCTCTCTTCATTTCATCATATTACATAACTACTTCATGTCTAAAAAAGCTATCTTCTTGCGCAGTGCGTGCATAGCTCGCCCCCTGCGGACACAGCTCCCCCTCCACTGCTGACAGCTTTTTACCATTTGCACCATGTTGCCCTCCCTCTTTTCCATTTAGGGTGGGAATAAGACCTGCCTTTTCCTTCTAGCCTTATTTTCATTTCTGAAGGTGAGCGGGCCTACTTGGAAAATTTCCTTTGTAAGAAGCTTTAATTCATTTAGTAGCTCTGTTGTTTGTGCTTTCTTATTAGATGAGAGAGATTGTCTCGGCAAGACAAGTTTTTGAGGACAAGACTCAAGTCATGAAGCTAATGAGCAAAGACAGCATTAAGTCCAGCACTTATTATAAGACATTCCAAACAAAACAGTATTCACCCTTCAAAACTTCTAGCAAACATATAACATTTTTTTCTTTCTTCCTTCCAAATGTAGAAGCTATTGAAGGGGAAGAGTGCATGCAAAAAGTTGATAAAATCTACCATTCAAAAGCAAGTGGAGATGCATATTCATTAAGACAACAGTATCGCCTGAAACATTCCAGGAACTAAGCTATGATTCACTTGACAGTGCTTTCTCACAAATACATAAAGACATTTAATGAATGGATTTAGCTGTCTGGTTTAAGGACATTTTTAACTACTAAATATCAGCTAATAACTCACTACTGGAAGAGATCACATTGCCGGTGGCATAAATCAAAGTCTCATTATGAAGAATATTTCCAATATGTTGCCCTTTATATGAAATCAAAATTACAACTCTACTTCCCTTGGACTGAATGTTGGCATTCAGCCATAAAATAGAAACATCGCCCAAACTTAAATTTAAAAATTTATTAGGCCCCTAACTTCCTAATTATGAGGACAACTTTGATCGACAGAATGAGAGGGAGCACACAAGCAGTGTGACAGCATCTGGGTTTTTTGCGACAATTATATTTCTCTTCAGTCAAGAGGGAAAAATATGGAAGAGAAAACAATATGCATTTACTCTGGGTAAAATTTTTATGTGCTGTTTTTTTCTTCATAAACAGGCAGTGGCATTTGGGTGAGAAAAGGAGCTTGCAGTGGCATACTATATGTACATGGTTGATGCAAGCTCTTCTATGTAGATGCTGGAGGTAGCAGAATAATTTTAGGTGGTTCTCACAGGTTGAGTTAGGAGAAACTCTGCTCCCTGCTCCAGGGATCTGGGCAATCTGAGACTGACTCCTCCATCTGATGGCATTTCTCAGGAAASAGCAGGGCACGGACAGATGTTTATCCATGTTTCTTATATTTGCTCACTAACACAGCAAATGTGCTTATTTTCCRACCTACCCTTCGCAGCTATAGCTGGGTCACAGTCTAAGGAGAATGTGCCAGCATGTAAAGACAGCCACTTATTTGTAATTTTATCTATGCAGACAAAAATCTGAGCTTTATCTAATCCACAGAGGGGCAAAAGATCAGATGCTTTATGAATAATATTTGARTTGAGAACTCCAAAATTTGCTGGATAATCTGGAAATCTTGTAACACTATGTCTTTTCAGAAAAGCTTTGTCAGGGGAAAGATGAAAGCATAATCTATGTGAAAACACAGGTTCAGGGGGAAATGGGTCATAGAAATTGAGACAGGAATACCATAACTGTCAAATTTGATCAGGACTGTAGCTAGTCCTTCAGCATGCCTGCAGGAGTAATCTGTTTCAGTGGCCTCCCATAACTCCCGCTACAACCAACCCCAGAAAACATTTCTTGGCAATGTGCAACAGTTCACTTTTGGCCTAGGAGCTAACTAACGTTACTTATGAATATTTTCATTTCCAAAAAATCCTGGTATGAGTCCAGTTTTAGAACTGGTAAAAGTCACAGATGACGTGTAAGTCAGTTGATTTTTTTTCTGACTCGGTTTATAACACCAGAAAGTGACTTATGCCCCAGTAGTCTTGTGCCCTCTCATAACCTTTCCAGAGGAAGTTAAGGAAGGTCGTTAGCCTCTTTCCATTGTCATCCTGTGAAAATAAATTTGGGAGGCACTAGCTTTGGACTGATGCCTAATCTAATGCAATTAATGTGCCACACTGTGGTTGCATTTATCAAAGTGGCACTAAAGGCAGCGCGTGCCCAAATCTACTGAACTATCAGTCAGATTTGTTCAAGTTTCTCACTTCTGTTGCACTGCCTGAAATTGTCGCGCTTCACTCAGGCGTGTTAAAAGCTGAGAGAGTTGCGCTGTAACATTTTGAATAACTGACACGAGTAATAGTCTTCAATATAATGGCCCAAGGCAGAGAACTCACAGAAGTCAATCAWAGAATCATAGAATTGGTAAGGTTGGAAGGGACCTCTGGAGATCATCTAGTCCATCCTACCCACTCAGCAGCGTCACCTAGGGCATGTTAGACAGGGTTGCATCCAGGCGGGCCTTGAAGATCTCCAGAGAAGGAGACTCCACAACCTCCCTGAGCAACCTGGTCCAGTGCTCCATCACTCTCACAGGGAAGAAATTCCCCCTCACGGTCAGGCGGAACTTCCTGTGCTTCAATTTCTGCCCATTGCCTCTTGTCCTGTCACATGGGACAACTGAAAAGAGTTTGTCCCCGTGTCCCTGACACCCTCCCTTCAGGTACTTATACACATTGATAAGGTCTCCCCTGAGTCTTCTCTTCCCCAGGCTAAACAGCTGTCATCCAGCAGCACTCYCAGGTCTTTCTCTGCACAGCTGCTCTCCAGAAGGTCAGCCCCCAGCTTGTACTGGTGCCTACAGTTATTTCTCCCTACGTGCAGGACTCTGCACTTGACCTTGTTGAACCTTAGGAGGTTCCTCTCTGCCCAACTCTCCAGCCTGTCCAGGTCTCYCTGAATGGCAGCACAGCCCTCAGGTGTGTCAGCCACTCCTCCCAGCTTGGTATCATCAGCAGACTTGCTGAGGAGGCACTCTGTCCCCTCATCCAGGTTGTTGATGAAAAAGTTGAACAGGATGGGAGMCAGCTCTGAGCCCTGGGGGACACCACTAGCCACAGGCCTCCAACTAGACTCCACACCACTGATGAGGACCCTCTGAGCTCTGCCTTTCAGCCAGTTCTCAATCCACCTCACTGTCCACTCCTCTAACCCACACTTCCTGAGCTTCTCTAGGAGGATGTTATGGGAGACAGTGTCAAAAGCCTTGCTGAAGTCAAGGTACACAATGTCCACTGCTCTCCCCTCATCTACCCAGCCAGTCCTTCCATCAGGGAAGGCCATCAGATTGGTTAAGCAGGATTTCCCCTTGGTGAATCCATGCTGGCTACTCCTGATCACCTTCTTTTCCTTCACATGCTTAGAGATGACATCCAGAATGAGCTCTTCCACCACCTTTCCAGGGCTGGAGGTGAGGCTGACCGGCCTATAGTTGCCTGGGTCCTCCTCCTTGCCCTTCTTGAAGACTGGAGTGACACCGGCTTTCTTCCAGTCCTCAGGCACCTCTCCACCTCTCCAGGACCTTTCAAAGATGATGGAGAGTGGCCTGGCAACAACATCCACCAGCTCCCTYAGTACCCGTGGGTGCATCCCATCCGGGCCCATGGATTTGTGGATGTCTAGCCTGCCCAGAAGGTCTCTAATCCTTTCCTCCTCAACCAAAGGAAAGTCTTCCCTTCTCCAGACTTTCTCCCTCACATCCAGGCTACAGGATTCCTGGGGGCTGCCCTTAGCAGTGAAGACTGAAGCAAAGAAGGCATTCAGTAATTCTGCCTTCTCTGTATCCCTTGTCACCAAGGCCCCTGCCCCATTCAGTAGCGGGCCCACATTTTCCCTAGTCCTCCTCTTGCTGCTGACGTATTTGAAGAAGCCCTTCCTGTTGTCCTTGAGATCCCTTGCAAGACTCAATTCCAACTGGGCCTTAGCCTTCCTCACAGCATCTCTACATACTCTAACTGCATTCCCATAATTCTCCGAAGCAGCCTGTCCCCTCTTCCACATTCTGTGTATTTTCTTTTTCTGTCCGAATTTGTCCAAGAGCTCCTTGCTCACCCATGCAGGTCTCCTGCCCCTTTTGCTGCACATCTTAGTCATAGGGATGCACTGCTCTTGAGCTTGGAGTCTGCGATGTCCTCGTGGTATCGCTCTGTGTCTCATTTATGTACAGCTAGCCACACGACTTGCAGCAAGTGTTACATGGTTGGCTTTTGGCAAGGGCACCCCAGAAGGTTCCATTTGCATTTTGCCATACCTTAGCAGGGAGTACATAAAGTATTGTTTGGAGGACTGCACAGAGAGTCTTTTTTCATATGTTCCTGGGAACTCATTGCTATTTCTCTTTTTATGAAATAGAATAAACAGAAGCTCATCTTCATAAACTCAGAAAACTCAAATCTATATTTTTCTTGCCTTACAGAAAGGAAATATTATCTTAACATGGGTCCCTGAATCCTCCCAGGTAAGCAATATTTAGCACATCTGATCATTATACTTCACAAACAAGATTCAGAGCCCCATGAGAGCCTCTCACTTAACAAACTCTAGGTTTTTAATGGCTTTTTGCAAGGCTTGTTTGAAAGATATCGTATATTTGCAGGGACTATATGAGGAACATCCAGCAAAAGGCAACATCCACCAACCAGTCAGAACGATGAGAAGAAAACTATGGCCTCCAAACTGATTCTCGCTAGCCCAGTATTGGGTTTCAGACCCGGCCAGTAGTTGATGCTCACAAAAAAATAAGAAGGCATTTTTTTTTTTTTTTTTGAGTGTTGGAGAAAATACTAGGGAAGTGAACTATTTTGTCAACCCTGATGATGGATATAATTAGATCCCTGCTGCTAAAATCGGTCACTTTGAGAGGAGCTGGAGCTAAATTAGAATTTCATGGCCAGCCTTTACATTTGCAAAATCAAAATCCAGATCTGATTATATGAAATACACTGAAACCAGGATTTTGATAATAGAGATAAAAAAAAAATCTTTAGCAGAAAAAAGTCATGTTGCTAGCCTGTTATGATTGATGCTTGAAGTATATGTTAGAGACCTACTACTCAGCATGTTGTAACCACCAAAGGCATACGTCTACTGTGTATTTTTCTTTTTTCCCCAATTATAATCCACATATTAAATTAGATTCTTCTTTTGAGCCATCCCTTATGATGATCCCTTAGTCTCTGATTTTCCATACAGTTTATACTTCAATGTTTTCCTTGATTTGTTTGACTTTATCATAATGTATTTACTTAAAAGGGCTCTTGCATTAGTTGTTCATAAGTGTCCTTTTTTGTTCTCATGCATTTCTCAAGACTTTAAATATTGGTATTGTTAATAGGAGACATTATATTATTTAAGACATTATTTAATCTCTTTTTTCTAACAGTATCACTGACCAACTGGTGATGCACTAGAATTTTGTACCTTTAAACAAAACATAGTAAAATTAAATCAATAACCTAATCCGGGAACAATGATTCATTATGAACCTACTAGAAGTGAATACAGTAATTGCTAAGGGGAGGGTGGCTGATTCCTTGAAGTTTTCTGAGATTACTCTCCCCTTCATTTTGTGGTATGAACATATCAACACCTCAAAAATATGTTGATCTTCTTGCTGTATCAGAAACAGCCTTTTCCAAAGATTAATACTTTCCAAAATTAGTACCTAAATTCTTAGATGTCTAAATTCTTACAAAGAAAATGCAACAGTTACAGCTACGCTAATCACTTAAGATTTAGGAGACTCAGGTTTAAATCAACCCTCTATCCAGCACAGATACCACAGACTTAAACTCAGTTATTCCGTATCCTAAAAAAAATGTGCATACCACTGAAGTGCTTTTTACCTTAAATTTTGCAGAGAGATTGCACACTAGATCTTAGAAATCTTTCTCTCTCAAATGGACACATTCTTGTAGTATAGAGTTTGGCTTGAAACAAATCAGCATTCAATGAAAAAAGTGCCCCAATATTCCAACTACAGGATTTTTAATAACACAAGTGGTTAAGATATTTTTTTAAATGTCCTTCAGTCAAACTCTGTGTTCATTTGAACAGTGTTCTATAATGATATGTTGGTTTTAATTCTCAGTAATGATTAAAAAAAGGTTACTTAATACATAGCTACTGGGATGTTTTGTTTAACCACGGAAATATTTCATTCCTTGGCTGACTGCATATATCATATATAGCTACTAAGTTTGTGAAATGCAACAGGATCATTGTTAAGTTAGTCACAAGATTTTTAAAGCACCCTTTTAAGGTGAAATGATCCGCCAGCCCATGAATAGAGCAGACATCTTGGTCACAAACGTGAAATCCAAGATGACACTATTCCATTGAGTGATCTGACTACTATTATCAAGTCCTGGATCCTTAGGTACATTGCAACATATGCCTCTTTAAGCTATTTCTTAACATTCCCAAGCTTGGAAAATGTGACTTCTGGAATATGTGTCATCTGTGTCCAAGAAATTTAAATAAATTAGTACTTTTACAAATACACACACGTCTTTAAAAAATGAAGGCAAAAGTGCTTTCTGAAACTGTATCCATATTACAGCTAGTAAGAGCTATTTTAAGGAAACGTTTTGGCATCTTGAACTTTTTTTTTTTTTTTTTTTTTTTGGAACCTACTAATTCAATTAAATTGTAGATTTTTACTAAACTTTCATCAGGTTGTCTTGAACAGAGAATAAAATTTCTGGTCAAATCAGAGGACAGTGTTGGCTGTGCCTGTAAGACTGTAGAGATTCCAGCTCAGTTCTCCAATAGCTGAGGCAGGAGCTGTGGTCAATATGACATAAAACAGGTTTCTTGCAATTTTGTCTGTTGGAATAGCTCATTTTTATATTAATGATTAAATATACATTGATCAGAGTGTCAATTTAGCAAAAAAAAAAAAAAAAAAAAAAAAAAAAAGCTTCACTTCATTCTCACTCAATTCATAAGTACCCTAATCTCTTGGTATCTGGCTACACATTTTGAAGTCTGGAAGAGGCGTTGTCTCACTTACTTTGATAAAAGTCTCCTTATCTGCAGATTGATGTGGAGCCAAATCAAGCACAGAAACACTAAGGTCTTTGCTAGTGGAGTTCAGGAGGCCATTTGGCTTTTGCTAGAGCAGAAAACAACAGCAACAGCAAAACAAAAAGTCCATCTTCTGCTCTGGCAAAAGAGAAGAGTATCTCTGGCTTAAATCTTCTTCCAAATTCTGGCTCTCCACATCTTCACATAGAAAGGCCATTTTATACTTTATAAAATGCTTCCAAAACAAATAATTACATAGTATTGTGTTTGTGCTGCTGCTAATGTTGTGGAGACAACACATACAGAGACAGTTTTAATTCCCTACAGCTTGTATTCCTACCAGTCATATGCTTATGATCTATTTTATCAAACATTCCTGGGAAGATATAAAAACATCCTACAATGCGTGTAGTACTTCAGCATGGTTTTTATACATGTTAGCATTTTCAAGGGCTACAAAATTCCCCTATAGTCAGTGCTCTGCACTTCCACATATCTCTTAGCATTTCTTAATATGCCTTGGCACAGTGACCTTGCAATCTTTTGTCTGATAATTTTCAACTTTTCTTTCTTTCGATCTTAATTGCTTCTGTTCTGTAAGTTTACTTGCACACCACTTCATATAGCACTTGAGGCAGAACTGGCAGAGATGTCACTGCTACACAGTGAGGGTTTCAGTTGCTTCTAATTTGTTCCCACATATACTGAAGTGTTTTCCAGAGGTGCTATTTCTTGTGATTATGTAAAAATATGACTTGTGTAATGGAAATTAGGGAGTGAAAGACATCTCTACCTTCCAACACTGGAGTAGATAAATTCTTCCCAAAATAATGAATCCTTGCATATTACATTACATTTTACTTATATCCTTCAATTTTAATGATAAAAGCAATCAAGACTCCACAGTTATTTTACGTTTAAAAGGAGATCGGCAAGTAATCTTCTACAAAGCCAGCCGTTCTGCAGTCTCCACAGTTTGATGGCTATGTGTCTCCTAGCTATTGTGTTCAGATATATGAGCCAGTTGGCCCTTTGAACTAAAACTAGCCAAAACCTCTTCAGGAAACACAGTATTGGCTGAAAACATCTTTATTTCTGAGAAAACTATAAAACTCTGATTGTTTGTGATGTCACCATGGCTCTTTAGAATGCAGTGACTTATTTCTTGGAAACTTCTTTGCATTAAAGTCATATATTTGTGGATAGCTGTAATAATACGAAGGTCAGCAGAAATCACTGATTTTTGCTGTTTGTTTTTCCAGGAAAAAAAGATTTCCCCCCCMCACATTTCTAATGCTAGAATTCTAAACTAGGTTTCTTTTTTATCACAGACACTTGACCAACACAACAGTATGCCCTTCTGCTCCCTATCTGCAAATTTCTTAAAGAGAAGTTGGTTTCACAAATGTGTTGGAAATGTGTTTGATGTGTTGGAAAAACTCAGAAGCAAATAAGGGAAAAACTTATCAGTAACAGCTACACTTTTCCTTGTTTAGATGGTTTCCTCTTTTTTGCCACAGTTAACTCCAATAATACAAACTCCTCTTATTGACTCTAGTATAAGCAATTACTTTTTCATGTTTAATTTATAAATTATCATAACTACTCCTTCCACCATAATAACTCTTTTCTTGACAATACATTGGATTTAAGGATGTCACTGAACAGCTGCCAATTTAATGTAAAAATGTGGAGCTGGTGTAAAGATTAATATTTTTCCTCTCTTCTTGTTTTTACAATAAAGGAAATAATACAAATATTGTGGGATTCTCATGTCCCAGTTCTTTCCCATCTGCATTTTCTTTTGTGTATCTAATCTTATGTGATCTTTCAATTGTATCATTACTCCTGTCTCTATGTTCAGCTATAGCATCAACAGAATCTTTCCCAGGAAGTCTATGGTCTGGATCAGCAAATGCAAATGTTGTACCTTCTCAATAGTGATGACCAACAGAAGTAATTCAAAATTAGGTCAGGTGGCTGCAGCGAGGAGAAGTAACCAGAACCAGAATACTGAATATGCCAAAGTGGTTTGGTAGGGATATGATCAGACCTGGACTCTAGAAGAAATGAGAAAGTCCAGATGAACTCTGGAAGGGCTTAGCTGAAAGCAGATGGAAGGTCAGGCTGAAGGCTGGAGAGCTAAGCAGCTTTCCAGATTGAGAACTCAGCCTAAACAAGAGTCAGTGCAGGGCCTGAGTACAAGGCAGGTACAAGAAACCAATATAGGGTTGCAGCTGGGACTGGTATGACCAGAGCAAAGACACAACAAGGAGTTTTTGAGTTTGACAGAGCTACAGTATCTGAACTGCATCAGGAAACTGGTAAAATTCCTTAAATTCTTGGCAACTGAAGTGAGCAATTTCCCAGTCAGTCTTTTAGCAAAAGGACTGTGGCAAGAGAGAAGCAGATGATTGTCTAGGTGGGCCTGACAGAGGCTGGCCGTCATGGCTCTAACACCTTTACTTTCAGAAAAAGGGAGCAGCCTTTCTATTTTAGTTTGAAATAATGTTCCACTTCCGTAAAAGGGACACAGTTATTCCATTCGCCACTCTGCAAGTAAATATTCTTCTAATTACTTCCAATTATTGTCACAGCTAAATATTCCTCCTGCACAGGCATTCTCTGTGACAAAAATGATCTCTTCCTTTATTTTTCATATGAGAGCATCACATCAGCAAGAGACACAAAGGGGAAAACAATAAAATGAATGAGACTTACTGATAGTTTCAGTTAACTGCTGCCATTCCTACCTTCTGGAAGATGGACAGAGATATTCCTGCTTCTTATTCAAAGACTCTAAGGACATGCTGTAGCTCAGATTCTCCTAGGAAGTTTGGAAAAGCATATTAGACCAATAGAAAACAACAAGCAGCAAAACAGTCAAAGCTTGGTCACCTGCCAGTCTTTTTCTGCATCCTCTACATGCCTCACTGCAGTAGTTCTAGCTCTTTGAACACCCTCCGAGCCCCACAGTAACAGTAACACCTCCTTGAACAGCCTAGTAACCAGCTGGTGAAGAAGTGGCATGTGTTGTGACCAGCTTAGAGATAATACATATATTAGTTGGCCAACTAGCACATGCATGTTAGTTGGCAAGCCAAACAGACCAGATGATAACTGTTGGTTTCACCAAGTTGCCACTATGTCAGTGGGGTGCAGTGAYGTTAGTCTCTCTCCTTTATCAGCAACCAATTTTCAGGGAATTTTCAGGAATACAGTGCCTTACATTCTGGTTCATTTTGGCCAGCAGGCATAAACGCTCCTGCAGGAGAAGAGGTGGGAGACCGAAAAGCTGGCAGATGGACTGTGTGATTGCATATGCCTCATTTCCTTAGAAAAGCAGGCCAAAAAGCATTTCAAACCCACCTCTTCATCATTAATCTTGCAAGCAAAATTTGTCTTTAAGAGGGTGAATGTAGTTCATTGTGGAGCTCAATAGACAGGGTAAAATTTAGGATACATAGGAGAATTGCATATAAAGCAAAGGACAGCAGTAATGGCTTAGAAGGTCCAGAGAGGAAAACTCCTTCATTTTACATTTTTTAAACCATGAAAGATGTAGTCACTTCTTTACATGAAGAAAAGACTACAGATATACAGGTACTAACGAAGGGTAAATTGTATGGATGATTAGAAACAAAATATGGAGACACAAAACTCTAAAAAGCAGACATTAATCTCAGGAGCATGCAAATTTCTACTGTGGTTAAAGTGGGTGTTTATTATTTCTCCACTGAGTGACCTGACAATTCCTTTCTCCCGAGCTCTCTGCCTAGTAATCATACTTGTTCACACAGTATTCTTCTATTTAACATAACTTCAGGGTATTCAAAATTATTTTATCTCCATGTATTTCAGACCTGCTGATGACAATTAAAACTGAAAGGCATGAAATTTCAAAATTGTCACTAAACATTGCTGTGGTCACACYCAAATGCATAGCAGAAGGGAGTCCTTCTTCATCATTGTGTAAAAAAAGTAAAAGTAAAGTAAAAATATGACAACACATGTGTGTTTTGGTGTGCAGAGAGGGAAAAGGTGAGGAGGAGGRAGGAGAAATACTGCCATTTGCTCCCATTTCAGGCAATGTTGAAATACACTGTCAACATCAATACTGTAACTACGGACAAAGCAGACTAATGTGTTTTTCTTATACAGTCGATATGCTTGGTACACCATGTAATTACAACTTCTTTTACTGTTTGAGCTTCACATAACTATTGAACTCTAACTGTGAGCAGTAAACTCTGAAAACTTACTCCAGAAAAGGTCACTAACAGCATCACTTTGTTCATTCAGTTTCTCAAATGGAAGCAAGAATTTTAAAGAACGACTACAGAATCTCAGCTTATTGCTGTGATCTAATGAAATGGATACCAAGATTTTTATCACACGAAAAGGAATGCATAAGGTAGATGYATACAGTAAACTTCTACACATGGTTCACTGAGAAGATGGAGGCTGCAAGGAATCACACACTTCACGTTTGTTTCCAGTATCAATTTTGGAAGAAAAACAGTCTTACTTTAAGAAAGCCAGGGAGGAAATTTCTTAATGTCTGTCTTTCCATGCAAGTTCTACTATTTCTACCACCCTCATTTCAGCAGTATTAAAAGCCAGAAAAAGACAGCCGCCTTCAACAATTTTACTGCTGCAATCATTTGTTTTGCATTTTAGATCACTGAAGAGCAGAAGAGTCTTCTAGAGTCAAGAAGTTGGCTGAAAATTTTTAATAATTAAAAAAAAAACACTCTTAAAATTTTGAATAATTAAAAGAATTGAATTGCATTTTTTTCCTGCTTCCCTCTTTTCTGTTTAGACCACCCCATAGACCACCAGGGCTTACTTCTGTGGTCTTTTACTCATCATGGCCAATGTTAACTTCTGCTGAGTTTCATTTGGTTCTCCAAGCAATTACAGCCAATAGGATCACTCATGCAACCGAGTATTTATTCCCTGTACATGAAGTTACTGGAAAGTAGCCTTATGAAAGCAGCACAGGAAGCAGCAGAGACTTGAACATTTTGTACAGGTCAAAAGAAAACCTGAAACTTTAACTTACATTGCAGCTTAGGCCAGTATCTGTATCACATCTAACAGTGACTGCACAATCGAAAACAGTGATCAGCTGGAAGGAAACAGAGGGAAAATACTGTCAAATATTTGTGCACCTCTTTTCAACATTTCACATGAGATATGTACCATATACAGAATCATTTGTGTACTCAGTATGTTGAGTCAGGCCTCCTGAAGAAAACCTCTTTGAATTTCTTTCAATATCTTGTTACTACTATCCCATTTATCTTATTCTATGATTATTAATGGGACAACGAGCATCCTCTTTTAGGGAGGTTTCAGGTTCAGGTTCACATGGGCAGAAAAGGACTGTCACATCCATACAAAAAAACCCCATTTGTTTACAAACAGTAATGACATAAAATGAGTCAGTTCTTCTATTCATAATGATAGTTCCTTAAATAACCTCAGAGGAGAGTGAAGTGAAAGTACATGGGAGGTCAGTTCTCATGTTAGCTGGAAGTTTACTTTCCTTTGATAATAAATCCAAATGGTATTCTAGAAGTCTATCCATAGCAGGTTTCTCTTACCATTATAATGGAACTGTGGTTCTACCTGAAGCTATAGAAACACTACTAGAAGCAGCCAGATATAACTTGCYCCAATATAACTTGTCCTCATCTATTTGCTCAAATGTTGCTCCAGCAAGGGGGCCACCAGCTAATCTGCCAGATTTAAAGACATCATTGCCACAAACAATTTCAAAGATGATATTTCTTACAACTGTCACCTTTAATATCTTCCTACAGAGATAAAATAATACTTTATTCATGGTAATAGAAAAAAAGTTAAATATACTGAATGAATATGCTGAAAATGAATATTCTCACRATAGCTCATAAAAAACAAATAAACAAAACAAACACTCCCCCCCTTCCTCTGAATAAGGCTCACTCCTTTGTCTGGATAACAGATACATTTGTTAAAAGTCAAGATCTAGAAAATGGGCCAAGCACAAAGCTCTTAAAAATACTGTTGTGAGAAATTGTCATTAGAATAGTAACCTACAGAAATGACAGTGGTGATACCATTCCAGGCCATTGCTTTAAATTGCCTATTCCTAGCCATATAACCACATAGTCATAAGAACACATATTTGTTTTTGTCTGATATCCGAGGAAGCAATGGCCCACTAAAGGAGAGCCTGAGCTTACGGCACCCTGATTGCTCTCTACTGCCTGCATGACCCACATGCACAATCAGTGTGCAAAGTACTGATCCATGRGGCTAAGTTGCATTCATGTACTTTGAAAAGCAGAATCGCTAGTGTGCTATAAAGTGCCTCTGTCTGCTTACTGAGTCATAACTTCCCCAGGCAGAACAGCTGATTCTATATAATCCTCTGCACCATGCACAATATGCTTTGCAATGAGAGCATTGCAGGGATGCTGCGCAACCACTACTTCATGGGGCATAGGGCACACATGCCTAAATAGGTCATGCTAGTGGCAAGGGAGTAGAAGGGGGGAAGGGAGCTTCTGCAGGTAGAAGGTCCTGAAATTTTTCTTTAAATATTTTATTGCCAAGATATGTACTTAACACTTAGCAGTTGCATCCCAGTCAGACACTGCTATTTCCAAAGCTGGCTAGTATTCTGTGAAGGCTGGAGCAGGAATTTGGGGCTGTTGGAGAAGGTGTGCATACATTTTGCGTATGCAGTGTAGCAGACTGGTTAGTGAGTTGGCTGAGATTTGACCCATATCAGGGACCACACTGTTAGTACACATGTTCAGGTTACCTGACACCATGGTCTGTGTGTCACAACAGGAAGACAACTTTCTAATCCGTGACAGAAATTTATTCTCTTCTTTCRTAAACAAGTCCAATTTGCAAAAGCTGGATTTGTCCAAATTCCCAGGGTATGTTCCAGTTTAGTGAATTAAGAAAAAGTCAGTTTAATGGCCAGTGGAATCCTGGTACATTCAAGAAAGGTTTAGTTAAGGCTATCATGATCAGACAAGAGTTTATCTCCACATTCCAGTTGTATCAGTCGTTTCTTCACTGTAAGATTCATGACTGGTAAAGCTGTGTTAACCTCTACTGGTTCCTGAAAACATTATTCTTCATAGGCTACATGCAGTCATAGATCTCAGTATTTTGTTCTACCTAAGAGAAAAAAGCAGATGATTTCAGGCCCTTCTTAGAAATACCAGTGTCTAAAGTCTCTAGGGTTACTGTTTGCTTACAGAAAAGAATTGTGGGCTGAAGTGGTATATATTAATGACAACTGCTTTAGGATGCTACCTTTGTCTAAATTTGCAGGAAGTGACTGAACATCCATCACAAAACAAGCAAACAAAAAAAAATCACTCTGACTTTAGGAGTTTTCTGCATAAGAAAAAAACTAGAGTTAATCCTGCAATGTCCAATGTCTCAGAAGCTTTTTCACGATCACTGGGTAAGTTTTTCAAGTCACTCTGCTAAATCATGAGCATTACACTCTCTTACTCAAAGTGATTAAAGGGCAACAATGTAGCGGCAGGATGCTGTAAGGAAGTAGGCTAAAGGGGCTTGTAACAGGACAGGAGCTGTCACTGTTATTGTACAAAAGCATTTGTTCCATTGCAGTCATTTTACATCTAGCAGTTGTCTCTAATTAGGGAGATGACTTCTGTCAATTGGAATAAATTTCATAGCACTGAGGAGACATATGCTTATCCTTTGTTCTCCTCACTTTCCCATCTCTTATTGRAATTAATACAGATTGCTGATAATATAATAGACAGCTGAGAATATGTAAAATCTTTCTCCTTTCTTGAAAACAAAACAATGTGAACTTAGCAGTTATTTCCTCACTCTGCTGTCAAACTCTTCACCTTCAGACTCTTTTGCAATTCCTTGCAGCCACAACCTGCTAGCAGACCACTGCTTCACTCGTCTCCTAGAAGAGAGACAGGTAAAATAAGAAGCGTTTGTCAAGAACTGGGGACTGTACTAACTCCAGCCAAAAAGAAGAAAGAAAAAAAAAGAGARAAAAAAGAAAACACAATGCAAAGAGAAAGAGCTTCAGTGCAGTTTCCTGGAACAGGGAGAACTGCTAAAATAGGCAGTCTGTCAAGTTTGAGAAGTCTGTTCACAAAAAAGGTCACAAAAGGCACTTTGGGCCAGACTGTCCAAAGTGATTGGATAAATACGAAATTAATAACCAATGAACAATACCTTTAAGCAACAGAAAGCACATGCTGTATTACGCACTTTGTTATCACTTAGCGCACGTACAACGTGCAAATGTCATCCCTAATGCAGACTGATGAAAGGTATAAATCACACTAAGAACACAGTCTCAGGACATTCATCACTGTTTTCTTTGTAATTTAACGCACATAAATGGGGAACTGAAGACACTCGATTACTTGAAAACAGACATGTCTAATTGCAAATATCTAAAAGGCATTCTCTGTAACTTATGCGCTGGCAACCACTACTAATAAATGACATTAACTTAGCTTCCTGTAGCAGTCCTGAGAAATGTGCAATCACATCGCTGAGCTTTCCAAAATGCAAGTTTATAAAATGCCTACACATTTTTGGAATAAGTTGGCTTAGCCATGCAAGTATCTCAGTAAAGCCCTGGCTTTCTGTCATACAGAGCCCTACCAAACCACAAGCAAGCAYTAAATCTGGAAATGTTCTGATAACCTTCCTGCCCTAACGGCTGTGYTCACAGATTCAAGCCACTGAGATGGGGAAATAGACCCCTGCCTTCAGGAGGGAGTTCAGGGCCATGGAGGGAGCAATCTTACCTTTCTATATGAGGCACCAGAAGGGAAAGATTCAAAATATATCCTGAGTCTTAGGCTTTCCCTGATATCTCACATTATACATCTATTCATCAAGTGAGCTGACTGCATGATGCTCTGCTGAATGAGATCTGTGTGTGTGTGTATATATGTATGTATGTATGTATATGTGTATACRTGTATATGTGTATATATGTGCATATACAAGATTTAGGAAAGCATTTACGGGTTTGGACTCTTCTATTTGGGTCAGGCATTTAAAAGTGCCATTGCTTTATCTAACTTCTAGGTGTTGCAATCCCTTCAAAGCCTGACCTAAAGGCCATAGGGTCATATTTATTTCAATGGATCAGGTTCCAAGTCATTCCTAATGAAGTTAGTGGATGAAAAGGCAACAGACCTAGCTTATAATTTTTCCACGCCTCATAAAATCTTCCAACCATTCAGACAAATCCATGAGTATTCAGAGTTTTCAATCAATTAAATAATAAAATAGATTACGGCTTTATAGGCCGGTAGGCCTGTAAAGTGATGCCAGCTCCAGCTGGTCATGAGAGCCAATGCAATAGAGAGCTGTTTGAAAGCATTCAGTTACTATCTTCCCCATTATATGGAAAATAAAAAAGCTAATGACTTTATCTGAGCTGAAATATCTGCGTTGAAGATCAGGTTCTTGCTGGGTCTCTGATCTCTGCTGACATAAAACTGCATGCAGCTAGCCATATGTGACATGTCTTTGATTACTTTGTTAAAAAGGAATCAGCTGACCCCAYAGGGTCAGGAAATGGTGATTCATAAGTGTTAGGAACTTTTCAAATGTAATCCAACATGCTTCTGGAACATTCGGTCTTAAATATAATTGATGAAATTCTGGTAATCTTTCTTTCTCTTCAATAGTCATTAATGCAAATGCAGATTCCAGGACAGCCTTTCAGCCTATTTGTCTAAAGAAAAAAGAAATATTTGATATCAAATTGCTTTAGTGAACTTTTTGGAGTTATTCTATTTATGATACTGAAGAGGTCAGTAGTTATGAAGAGGTCAGTCTAGTTATGACTCTGTAGAAATCACCTGAAAGGAGAAAATATGCTACCAAATATAATCCTTTGAGAGCTCAAGAGGGCATAAGAACAAAATTTAATCACAGAGAATAATTATGCAAGTACCTCCAGAGAGAGACAGGGTGTTGTCTAAATGGTTAAACAGAAGTGTGCAAAACCRGAACAAACCGAGAGACCAACTCCCACTTCTTCTGTGTCCCCCTGGTTGCATCTGTAAGACCATAACACCTACAGTCAACAAGCAATTTTCTCTGGAGGGAATGAGTTAGGCCATAACAATAAATTAGTGGTAATGGAATCATGACATATGATGTTTTCAACAACCTCCAGCTGTAGATAGGCTCCAATCTTCCTAAATTAATACTGAACCTTAAAAAAAAAAAAAGAAAGAAAAGAAACAAAAACAAAAAAAAACCCAGCAACCAAATAGATTCTGTGACTCCATGGAAGATAAGAGTAAATAAAAATGAAAAATCTTCTTTTCCTGTTCAAATTCTACAGAATGTTAACACTAGGTAAATCCAGAGGATTAGGAGAAAGGAGTTATTGAGGCCCTTTGCGTCTACAACAGGTCTTTTTTTTTTTTTTTTTTTTTTTTTTTTTGCTAAAGGAAATAATATAGACCATCTGAAGATTTGAAAATGCTAGGCTGAATATGCATAATAGAAAATCCTATAAGGATGCCAGCTGTGCGTTTATGGATGGATGAAAAGTACAGGCTGTTAGCTGTGCAGTCATTTTGTTAGAGATATTAAGATCTGCTGCTAAAGAGCAGGAAAATGCAGCCACAGAGCACACAGCTGACAAGCTCTATTGATGAAGGGCTTGTTTTTTGCAGAGGTTTTTCTAGACATTGGGGAAAACAGGAAGGAGGTAAGGGACTGATATGACTGGTGAGTTAGGCTGGAATGAACTCCTATTGGGATTGAGGGTTTTTTGGAGGGGGGCTGAAAAAAACTAGGTTTGTGGTGATGAGGAGAGCATGACTCAGTAAAACCAGTTTCTAGGCAAGCGTGGGGATCAGTGCAGGGCACATGTAGGCAGGGACTTAGGTAAAGAGAAGCAGCTAGATGTGTCTGTGAAAATGAAATGAGAATTCAAGGAATTTTAGTGGTGTTTTGAATCAAGGCAGAGGGGAAGGAAGAAGGCAAACAGTTTCAGGGGCTGTTAAATCCCTCTTTCCATGGACAGAGGATTTGTGGGGCAACTGTGTGATGCACCCATCTCTGTACTATGTCCATCATGCTCACTGATCAACTCAGTGGCAAGAATGTGGCCTAGTAGAAATGATTGGAAATTCTGTGCTCTTCCTATCACAAAATGTTTGCTTCAATACACAGGGACTGGTGAGACACTAACCAAGTGCACGTCTGTCTCTATTGGTGGGTGGTCCAGAAGAAACCCTCGTTGGTGACAGGACCACCACTKCCAAACAAATGACTTCTTTCTACTCCACACATTTTGCCCTCTCAAAAGTGAGTCGACTCGCGTTGCCCTCCTGCTCAGTGTCTGACAGAAGTTTAGATTTAATTTAGYCTATAATAGATCAAGAAAGGTTTCAAAATATTTGTGAAGCTCTCACTGATTAACCTGACAGCAAAATATCACAATCCTTAGGTCATAATTCTAGGACATGGCTGCCTGTTGCTCATGTAATTTAAATTCTCATTTACTGTGACAACACTTGGTCATAGTCTTGTCTAATTTACCTTCAATTAGGATGTTATTGTAATTAAATTCCACTAGAAGTATTGCATTATGTCACAGCTGAATACATTGAGGGATTCACATAACCTTATTTTTCCAAAACAAGGATGAAAAAATGTAAATGATTATCTTCATTTCTTTGTTAAAAAAAATAAGTCACTTTGGCACAGGCATACATCAAAGCATCTTCTCAATAAGTGCACCCACACACATGTACACACAGAAATCATCATTCTTCTTTGACTAAGACTTCTGACAGTTCAGAAGATGYGGCCAAATCTTGTTTGATGTCTTCTTGATGCGTTAGCTTCTTTCTCAGTTTTAACCATTTGGGGTAGCTTTTCAGTAGAAAGGCACCCTGTGGAGGTTAGCTAATATGCAATTTCTAGCCTATGTGTCTTTTGCTTGATGAGCAAAAGACATATTCAGTTGGATAACTGAATTTGTCAAGGTTTGGTGCCACTCAKCAGTAAAATTAGTACTTAGTCTTCTATTTTTTCATCCTGAATACAACATTCTTTCTGTATGAGCTTTTTTAACCATTAACAACTTTCTAAAATGAATTCTCCTCATTAATACCTAGGAAGTTCTGGAATGATTATAATCAGACATCTCCCACAGAGATAGGTGATCTGATTAGCCAGAGAAAATCCCACTACTGTAGAATCACCAGAGATTATAAAGTTCTTGTTAATTTAGCATGGATTATGAATTAGTGTCTCACATTACTACTAAATTCAATGAATACAGACCATTTTCCTGCTATGGAATTCAAAGCAAAGTGCCTCTAAGACCCTAGATGTGCATTCTCAGTAATGTAAAGCCTGCTTAAAAATAAGTATGGGAGAGAGGGAGAGAGGGGAGGGAAAGAAATCTGTATTTTTAAAGTAAACACCAATTTTTAGTATGATTTCAAGACTCTAGTCCCTTATGCCCTTGATCCAAACTGTATTTTTGCACATTCGTCTTCTAGAAATATGAGGGACTGATTTCCAAAAATATAATGGGAACAGTATTCTGAAATAAACTGAACCCAACTTTTTCATCCACAACACAGTGCCAGGAGAAAACATAAGCAAACTGTGTCTGCAGAATTATACCTCCAACAAAAGAGTATCTTAAACAGGATCACTCACTGCATAAGGGAGAAAGAGCACTGTTACAAAAACAAACAAACAAACAAACAAAAACCTAACTCACTAAAGGATGAAGCACAGAAGATATTTTCAGATCATGTAAAATATATGCATATGGTATCTGTGGCATCTCTGAATTGGCTAATCTGGAAAAATAGAATTCAGAAGCCGCAAGATGAGTYGCCTGACAGCAGGTTGGGGTTAGTGATATATAGGCTCCCATTAAGCTGAGCAGTAAGCAATTTTCACATCCTGGTGGAAACTTTAAGGTTTAGAGTTTTATGTAAGAGTAGTAGTTGAAATACTTTTCCTCAATCTCATGTGTTTATGTTCACTCATTAATTAAATTTTGTGGGTTTGGCCCACATCTGCAGAAGAGATTTATCTAATCAAAGACAGTAATTGTGATTTTGACTTCAAAGAGGCTTCTTAATCTGCAGAAATACAAGCATGGAAAAATTAATCCTGACAAGATTGCTTAATGGAGGTGAACTGAACAGTGGCTGTAGTATTATATCAAATCTATCCTATTACTCATAAAGTTTACGTTGCCCTTATTTATTAGTTAGAAAACAACGGCACAATGTTTTTGTTAAGCTAAGATATTCTGGTTATTCGCAAGAACTGTTTTTGGTTAGTAAGCCATCTGTAACATTGAGTTTTAATAAAATCCTAACTGTGTTTTTATGGTAAGTAACTGCTTGTGTAAATCTGATGTAAATATAAATACTGATTTTATAGGAAATAGACCCCAAATCTCAAAGTTCTGGTTAAGAAATGCTTCAAGAATGAAAATTTACGGCAGATTAAATATAAAAAGATGCATTTATGGGTATGATTCTTTAGAGATTTTCCTAAGATGACATAAACTGCTACATCAATGCCTCATTCAGCATGCCACAATAAAAAGTACAGATGGTAACAGCCAAGAAAACAAATTTATTTATTTATTTATTTATTTATTTATTTACCAACTACACTCAAAAATTATTTTTGTTTTAGAAACAACGGGTATTGTTTTAGAATGTGTTTAGAATCAGAGAATTGCCTAATAAATTATAACAGGTTAACTAGGTCCTACTAAAATGAAAGTCACCAGATAGATGTGGACCTATGCAACCTGTATAGGCAGGGGCCAATTGGACAAAAGGAAGGACAACAGTCTGGTCATACATTGATTATTTCTTCCTAATTTAAGAGAGTTCAGTTATGATTTTAATATGGTCTCTCAGAATAAGGTTCTGTAACAGTATGTGATATATCAATTTAKCTCATTAATATTACAGTCTAACACCCACAAATATCACACCCACTACTGGTAATCCTTACTATATATTCTGATAATACTTCTTTGGTGTGCAAACAATAAATATTTTCATTTACTTTGTAGTATGGAGTTTCTCTARAGGCTAGTTCCAAGTAATAGCAAACTTCTTTCATTACTTGTAGAAAAATATGGACTTTTGGTCAAATGAAAAAAGTTCTCTTTTTGTGTCCAAGGAATTTGTACTGGGACATACAATGTGCCACAGATGATTTGATACCATTCATATTTGATTGTTTTGTTAGCTTGGGCTTGAAATGAAAACAACATCTGCCTATTGCYAAAGTCCATTTCCCTTTGAACCTTGCTTGTATAAAACCCACAGCTGAAGCAATTTACAGCATGAAAAAAAAATCATTGTTTCATGTATAAAGGAGTTTTTTGTACCTTTCATGATTTTTATTGTATTTTAAATAGCAKGGAAGGTATTAGATTTCTGTCAGAATATCAAGCTCTTCGTGTTTTGAAAGTAATTTTGTAATTGTAAGTTAATATTCAACCTACCYGGTACTTACTTACCTAGAACAGAAGCACAAAACACAAACAGCTGGTTAAGTCTTGCACTGATGTCTGAAGGCTGTGTATGGCTCAGCATCAGAGGAGGGTCAACCTTCCCCAAAACGAAGGAAAAACCCTAATAGCAGTGCATCCTGTTGATTGAAAAGTTAATGTTCTGGTTCTGGCATTGAAGATTGTGGAAGCTTGGGGTGGTTTGCTGGTTTTCTGGATTAGCACATTCCCTATCTTAGAATCATAGAATCAGTAAGGTTGGAAGGGACCTCTGGAGATCATCTAGTCCAACCTACCCACTCAGCAGCGTCACCTAGGGCATGTTAGACAGGGTTGCATCCAGGCRGGCCTTGAAGATCTCCAGAGAAGGAGACTCCACAACCTCTCTGGGCAACCTGGTCCAGTGCTCCGTCACTCTCACAGTGAAGAAATTCCCCCTCACGGTCAGGCGGAACTTCCTGTGCTTCAATTTCTGCCCATTGCCTCTTGTCCTGTCACATGGGACAACTGAAAAGAGTTTGTCCCTGTGTCCCTGACACCCTCCCTTCAGGTACTTATACACATTGATAAGGTCTCCCCTCAGTCTTCTCTTCCCCAGGCTAAACAGCTGTCATCCAGCAGCACTCCCAGGTCCTTCTCTGCACAGCTGCTCTCCAGAAGGTCAGCCCCCAGCCTGTACTAGTGCCTACAGTTATTTCTCCCTACGTGCAGGACTCTGCACTTGACCTTGTTGAACCTCATGAGATTCCTCTCTGCCCAACTCTCCAGCCTGTCCAGGTCTCCCTGAATGGCAGCACAGCCCTCAGGTGTGTCAGCCACTCCTCCCAGCCTCCCAGGTATCATCAGCAAACTTGCTGAGGAGGCACTCTGTCCCCTCATCCAGGTTGTTGATGAAAATGTTGAACAGGATGGGAGACAGCTCTGAGCCCTGGGGGACACCACTAGCCACAGGCCTCCAACTAGACTCCACACCACTGATGAGGACCCTCTGAGCTCTGCCTTTCAGCCAGTTCTCAATCCACCTCACTGTCCACTCSTCTAACCCACAMTTCCTGAGCTTCTCTAGGAGGATGTTATGGGAGACAGTGTCAAAAGCCTTGCTGAAGTCAAGGTACACAATGTCCACTGCTCTCCCCTCATCTACCCAGCCAGTCCTTCCATCAGGGAAGGCCATCAGATTGGTTAAGCAGGATTTCCCCTTGGTGAATCCATGCTGGCTACTCCTGATCACCTTTTCTTCTATATGTCTGGAGATGACATCCAGAATGAGCTCTTCCACCACCTTTCCAGGGCTGGAGGTGAGGCTGACCAGCCTATAGTTGCTTGGGTCCTCCTTTTTGCCCTTCTTGAAGACTGGARTGACACTGGCTTCATYACTGCATGGTGCGTGCACCACTTATTTGACAGCCATTTCCTCATCTCAAATCTGTCTGAAGTCCACTAAGATTACACCTGCCTGTAATACTAACCTTGATGGTTATCCAGGAACTGAAAGACCTGCCCATAGCTCTGAGATGCTTAGGCATGTGACATTGCAGAACACCACAGGATTAGTAGAGCTAAAATAAAAGGCACTAGAAAGAATAAAAGATCAAGAAGTCATATAAAATTCCAAAAAGAAATATATTTCAGGATTTGTGGTTTGAGATCCCATATGATAAACAGTGAATGGATATGAATTGATAGACAAAGTATCTTTTTGGTGAAATTTGCTTTTATCCATTGGGAACTAAATTTGATTCTATTAGGGTCGAAATTTCTGCTCATGATAGATGTGGGTCTTGATACTGAATTTGGACCTACATAATATGATTGTGTCCTCAAAGCTGTGATGAACAGAAGTCTTAGGTCAAAAATAACATATTATTTTGGAAATTAATGGAAAAAAATAAACCAAATGATAGGGCAGACTTAAAATACAGACTCTTAATAAACACCTCTTTCAGTAAGGAAATTATTTTACATAAGAAGTTAAAACAGTTTGTACCATTTTTATGAATGACCACTTAAATCTCACTGCCCTAATTTGTTCTACAGTGTGGATGAGGTAGAACAACAATAGAGCACACACCTGTTCTATGAGTCTTATCCCGCTCTATGTGTTATTGTTGTGCCATCTTACCAGCACAACAACATAAATAATTGCTGAACACCTCACAGTTTCAGCTTTTGCATAACAGTTTTTAACCTAGTGAAAAGCACTGGAGATAATGGCAAGGGCTGAAACTATTTTTAGAAAACTACTGATAGTTCATTTTTCCCCTCTAAATATATGTGCATACTGTGCTCATTTGTAACTCTCCCCTGCTACAGAGGAGGGAAAGATATGTTTGCATTTGCAATTTGTTTCCTTGGGGTCCCTGATTCTTATCATATTGGACATAGGGACTGAAGCACAGTGTCCTAGATCTTGATGTTGGAATACATTTCTTGGATACAGTGGAAAGGCTAGACAAATTTACCTCCTCTTCCTGTGTATGTTGTTTCAAGAAGGAGTGAGGGACCTTCTGATACATGCTGTTGGTGAAAGGAGAAAGCATATTTTGCCTTTATGGGAGGCATTTCCCAGTTATTCTGCATCAGGTCTGCTACACTGCATGAGACACTGCTCCTGGAGCGGAGCAGGCTTTGCAGTCTCCACTTAAAATAATTGCTTCCTTGAAAAATCTTGTCTTGCATTTTAACAGTAGATCATCTCCAAAAATATAAAGAAAACAGGAGACAGGTGGGTCTGAAAAAATAGACCTTCCCCCTACAATAACAGAGAGCTCATCTTTATCAGTTACTTTCTTGCAAGCAAATCAAGAAAGTAACAATGAAGCTTTAATTAGCTGATAAGTTTATATTCCTAAAAACATCKCAAAATCAATTCTAGTTAATACAAGCAATTAAAGTTTCCTTTGACCTAGCTAGCAGTTGGCTATTCTCTTTGTATGTTGCAAAACCTGTAAGCCTTTACTGATTTTTCTTGATAGTATTTTCTGCATTCAATCAGGGACATTTACTCCCATCCCTGAAGCTCTGACAACACTTAGTCATATTTAATTTAATATTATATTGACATGTTTCATCAAATAACACTTGCAGCATACACAGTTTTATCTCTTCTCTAATACTATGTTTTCATGCTGCCAAAAAAGATGGCTACAGACAGTAGCAAAACTAGGCTAAAGAGAATAATATSATGTAGAGCTTCTTACCTTTAAATTATTCAGGTACAACTGACTGTGACCAAAATTCATTGCCATCTGTCAGGAGGTAGATTTAATTTAGTTAAACATGGCAATCCCTTCCTACTGAACAGCTGTCCACATAAACCACCAACCTGTAACTGGAAGGAATGGGCACTCCATGTTGACAAGTCTCAGCAGAAATATCAGTAAATGAACACGAAGCTTTTATCCCTATCCAGAATATATCAGGAATACATATAGTTAATAGTTTGTATATGTATAAATTGAAATAATACAACTAATTTATATGTATATATAAACTATGAAAATATCTATTTTCTCCTGGTTTTAAATGCGTATGTTTCATGGAAGACTGCAGGAAATAATTACGACCTCGTTTGCCATATATCAATATCTCAGACTGCAGACTTTTCACATAGCTAGCTGAATATTAATCTCAAAAGTCAACATCTCTTCCAAAGTTATAGTATCATTTAGCATCTTCCATTCAAAACGAAGTTACTTCAACAGCTTTATGGGACCTTCACAAACTCTACGGACCTTATGGGACCTCTACAAACCAGTCAGAGAAATTTCAGGCACGGTATTAAYGTCCACATTTTCTTTTCTGAGTTTAATTCAGCACAATGTGAGCATGACCCTCTTCTGCAGTTGGTGGAATCTGTTAATCACAAGGGGCTCATCAAAATTATTAAAAYCTATACAAGATTGACTGCATGAAGACAACACAAATATTGAATAAAAATCTCTTGATCCTGACAACATTTCAAGACACTACTCAAATGCATACAGAGTTTGTTATCACCCTTGTAATGTGAAATCTTGGATCTTCAGAAGCCGAGCAATCCATACTCATCAGATGGAATCATGGTACCATGTTGAATGCATAAACATAGACAGTTAGCGAGCAAAAAAATCCATATTTGCTGCAGACAGCTGTAAAAAAGTGGGACTTTAGTGTCACTCCTGTAAACCACTGTGATCACCTGAGCAATTTCTCTCCTTCAACAATATCAGCTTCATATTTACATCGAGGGATATGGTTAGTACATGTCTAACTTGAAAAAACTGCCTTCTCCTAGCAGCTAAAAACCCCAAAGCTCAGAGCTGCCYGATCGTATGCTTCATACTTGTGCTGCTCAGCCTCAGGGACTTCTCTGAAGCTAGGGTTAGCCAGGAGGCTAGCCACTATCAGTTAAAAATCATCTCCCTATAAATCATTTTGACTGCATTCATCAAGGTCTGGAATATTTAACATTTGCATTATCTATAATTCTTTTTCTGTCTGTAACATTCGTATTTTCCCAATGGAGTACTTCTGCATTACAACAAACCTGCTTTTTAATATATGCTTTGTCAATATTAACTGCAGCCAGAAAGTAAAGGGCGAATATTAAAATTTGTTTTGGTCAAATATTAATCAAGATARAATGTGCTAATTTATATCCAGACCAGGTCAGAATTTTGGTTTGGCTCCTGCTGCTACTCCTCTATGAAGTTAATAACGCTTCTACACTTTTATTTTTATAGATTGTCTGTCATTGTCTGTATACTAGGTAATGTTCAGATCACAACAGTCAATTTTCTCGCTGGAATAACTTGGCTTTACTGTTGCTGCTGCCGAAAATACYGTTCCTTACCCCATGTACATACCCATTCCCACTCTGCTTATTATTGTAATCCCACTTGAGAGTAATGCTGAACTTGCCATGCATAAAAGCTGTAGGAAAATGGCTCTCTGGAGCTGTAAATAGCTCAGGTATGATGCATTTGTAAGCACATTGGACAAAACTTGACAATTCAGACTCAGCAACTGCCCATATCAGGATAAGACTTCTGTGGAAGCCAAAAGTTCAGACTCCTTCTGAGAAGTATTGCCCACAAATACCACAGTGCCAAACTTGACACCGAAGGGGTATATTTGACTTTGTCACGGTGAGATTGAACATTTACCCTTGAGACAGATAACTCACCAAAACTTYCTTCATCACAAAGTCTGAAAATAGTCAACTCTGTCACTATCAACACTAAAAGATGAGATGTAAGGCCTTTCTTGTTGTCGCTCCCATGATGTATTTCAAATTCAAACAAAGATTTACATTGATTTTCTTCTTTTAGCTGTTTTACATCATGTCTCATACATATAGCATATACAGTACCACATATACAATATTACATATTGCAGTACCAGAAGAAGAGGGAAAATACTAGTAATCTGSGGAGGGGAGAATAAATAATTATAGATTATTGCAACCTGATTATAGGTAAAAATGTATTTTCAATCTGATATTTCACAAAATGAGAGTAGGAAATCACTAATTTCTTATTTCACTGTTCTACCATCAGAGGAGTGTTGCCATTCTCTTTCTTTTCAGAATCAAAGATTTTTCTATTTCTTTTCATTTTTTCCATTTAATAATTTATTAGCAAAATGAAATTAAAAAAATCAACTTTCATCAAAAGATTCCTGCTGAAGTTTAGATTTTTGGAAGATTTAGGTTTTTGCTTTCTGCAATTTATTCATAATGAATAAATTAATGAACAATTAATTATCAACATGCTGTCAATAAAAGTATCTTTTAAAGATGTAAGCAATTAATTGCAGATTATCAWTTCAATAATTATTTTGTTAATCAGGATAGAAGGGAGGATAGCAGAAAAAAGTAAAAAGGACCATTAAAAATAAAGCACTGCCGAAAAAATAAAAAAATAAAATCAGTCTTTTCAGAAAAGGGACATTTTTATTCCTTTCTCATTGGTTTTACTGTCAAATATGAAATTCTTAAAGATAATTTCTTAATTATTTTAAATGCAGAGACATAACACATGCACATGCAAAGCACAATGCATTTTGTTATGTTTTTTACATAAACTTATTAGTTCAAGGTGCTTTAAGATCCCCCAAATGCAACAGCTTGCAGAGACTTTTGAATTTACCGTTATTATAACTGCTGTCATGATGTAGATCTGCTAACTTTATGGTTTATAAAAGCCCTAATTCAGAAAGCAYAACTCAACAGTTCTCATGCATATTGGTTCCTATTTTAGGAATTTATTCACCAGAGAACTGAGTTCAGTGGGTAACTTTGAGAGTATTAAGGAGTCTTTGTTAATAGAATGCTGGTAAATTAAAATTAATTCTCAACATAAATCAGCTGAGGTATGGATTGCTCTTTTCTATACACTCGTTGCTCTACTCCTGAAGTTGTCATAGTATAACAAAAATATTTACAACATATTCAGGTTTAAAATAATAATGTTAAGAACAATAACTGTCATGGAACAGATGTTTGATAAAATAAGGTATCTATTATCTTCAAGTGAAATCYCAAACACAGAATAATAGAACATTATGGTCCTAATTTGCAGGCTCTTGGATATCCTCTTTTAAATTTAAATGATCATGTGGATAATCATTTTCACCACTGCATAGCAATATACTGTGTAGTACTACTGCTCAAATTGTATTATTCCTTGGATATACGGTAGTTTAATATCTTCAAAAGAATCGTTATCCTAAAATCGCACTATTGTGCAATAACTAAAAGGACAGGGTGTCCCGTTGTGATTGATTCTGAAAAAAAGTGCTCAGATGCCCAAGACGAATACTTAGGCACAACTGAGGCACCTATGACCTATGTGRAAATCCTGAAATCTGCTGCGTAGCTGACTCCGAACTCCGGAGACATCCAAGCTCCCCTGCTTCCTTACTTCTTATTTGTAAATTCCCAGGGTATCCATACACAGGTTTGGTGTGTATGAAGGAGGACCACAAATATCATCTCTCGCCCCAAACTAGGTCTGCCTTCACCCAGGCTCCTGGTGCACCCGGTCCATTGGGTCCATTGCACATCCCACACAAAGCCGTAGTACGGGCTTTTCAAAAAAATGTAGTAATGGTTTCTCGTGCCTTTTAGATTATGCAGTTTTTCTAAGGGTGGCAAAATGGTGATGAATTATGAAAATTAAAGCTATGCTCTTGAGTGGAGACATAGTTTAACTCTCACATTACTTCTACTCAATTTTATTTCTGCTAATTACTTTTCATTAGTTTCAGCTCCCGTTTATCTGTTGATATCTTTCTGTTGCTATTTTCTACAGTACAATATCCTACTTCTGTGGTAATGTTTGTATTTTTAGTGGTATGGGTGTTAGATTTAGCAATAGCTTGAGATCTTTGTCAAAGAGGTACGGAGAAAGCTACTAATCAGCCCAAATATGAGCTGCAGCCATACTATTAAATACAATAGTCTATATTTACAATATTAATAGTGAAAAGGTTACACTATTAATAACTAATAAGTACATATAAGCTTCCAGAGCTACATGAACTGCTTCGGAGATGAAAACATTTGCTTTGTTGTGATGAAACATTATTTGTGTCAGACAAAAGGTTCTTGTCATTGAATCAACTTCTGTTTTAAGGCACAGCCTGACAAATACCATTACCCGTACCATTTGCTTTACAGGCATCCATAAAATATTCAAACAAGAAAATGGTGTAGCTCTTAACTAGATTATCTTGTATTGGATTAGGTTAAAGGGAGATAGAGGCAAATCAACCTGACTCTTACCTTAAATATAGGTACAATAGAATAAATACAATTATGTAATATAATTTATTAAATATAATAAATAAAGGACAGCAGGAAAGAGTAAATTGGAATGGAATTCTTATTCAACTTTTTTTGACTTCTGTATTTACCATTACAAGTATCCATGGCTGACTTTGGGTTTTACAAGGAAATAGCCCCAGTACTAAAACAGCAGCATAAAGCAATAGCAAGTTAGAATCACAGTCATTAGAAGGTGTTGCAGGAGAAAAATCACACAAGAGTTAGAAACCTAATGTAACCTGACACAGATTGCGTGAAAATCTCTCTGCTCCATAGAAACAGCAATACTTACTTTTCTTCACTGGCTTATACTCATTGCTGCACACCATGGCCAGAGTCCAAATCCCAGCTGGTYCAGCAAAGCACAAAAGAGAGTCTCTTTTTTTGTTCCAGTTCCCCTGCAAAGATGCCAGATCAAGACATAACCCAGTACACAGAAAGAGTACATGAAAGGGTTTATATAGCCATTTCARCCCGTTCATGCCCATTTTTAAGTGTGGAACATCAGCAGAATGCCTCATATAAAATATTCTAGCTATAGTATTGAGTATATACACTGTGTAATTTTTTTTCCTCACATGCTGGGTATAAAGTTATGAGCTGTAAACATAACTACTGTATGGCCAAAAACAGCAAAATGAAACAAGGAGAAAAATCTCATTTTTCTTAGTACTCGTCTCTCAAAAGAGGAGATAACATGCTCTGAATTGCCTTGTGAGGATACAAGATCTTGACAGTCAAGTTTTACTGAGGCTAATTCCTGATGCTGTTGAAACAATGTGAATACTTTCACTGATATGTAGGAAAACAATGGTTCCTTTGTTAAATTATTCTGATAACACCTTTTCATTCAATTAATTYGCAGTTTTCCCTGTGCCCTGCAAACGTAAGACAATTCTTACAGTTAAGAATCGTAGCTTCAGAGGAAAAATTTACCGTGTTATTTTCTCAGTTGTTTGATTAGCTCAGGGCAATCTTATATATAGCAAAAAGTATCTATAATTGTATTTGCCCGTGATCATTCTGCAAAAGTAGGCCACAGAACTTCTCAGCCAAGAGAGGTGAATATGCTTTAGAAATATTGCACTTAAAACAGAGTAGATTCTGAGCCTCATGGAAATTTCACTGGGCAAAACAGGATAAGAAAACCCTAGGTCACCCTCTACAGCTCGCTGAATCCCTCCCCAGCTCATTGCTTTCAGCAGTTCAGAGCTGGCCAAGGACCTGGCGCGTTACTGGTGATGGTGCTGAGCCTCTTCCAGCAGGAGTAACGCCACCAAGAACACCAGCCAGTGCTCACCCTGGGCTTGGCCATCTCCAGGGTGATTTCTCGGGACAGAAATGGGATGGAATGATTCAGGTCTTTTCAAGTCCTATTTAGGCATCATAGCGATAAAATATAGATACTTTTTTTTTTTAAAAGAAACACATTTATTTGAGACCAACTTTTCCCTGGCGTACTGGTGTGATATTCCCACTGTAGTGGTTTAGTTTGATTTTTTTAATTTAGCCAGTGAGTACCACTTATAGGTAAGTATATTTGATCTTTTTTCTAAATCAGCAAGGATATGTTCATAGGACTTAAACAGAAAACCAATGTTCAAATTCCAGGATAAGAAAGAAAATATTTTTTACTGATGACAAGGTCATTTCTTTACAAATTCTAGCTAACCTCCCCATGGTTTTGCTTAGGTTTTCTTTAAAAGGAAAAAAAGATTTCAAAAGATTTACTTAAAAAAAAATCCATTCTAGTGCTTTAAATAGATATTCATTTGTTCTTGAAATAAAGCAATAATTCTTGTCACCCTTTTATCTTAATCTCTTTAAGTTTTCAATATGTAAAGATCCTCATAGACTTGGTACATAAATTTCTGTGCATATACAAGCTTTTTGTATAAAATGCAGGCAAAGAACATCATTATTCTTGCAGTTGTGTACTTACACTTCCTTAAAAAAATCTCCAAACTACTTAAATATTCCTCAGATAACTCACGTATTCCTTGTAAGTGTATATGAGATTGTGTATATATATATTTWAAAAAAAATACCCAGTTATAATGTTGGTACTGAAATAAACATAGGAAGACTATATTAGAGAGTGGAGAGTCTTAAATGTGTTTTTCATTTAGAGTTAATGAGATGGAAAAATTAACATTCTAAAAGTTATTATAAGCATATTTTATAACTGGTAAGAATAAACTACCCCTGTACCATTACCTACCAACAATGAGTAGCTTTATATAAAAAAAATCCTTCACTCTCCCCCCATTTTGGTTAAACTAAGCAAGACGAGAAACTTTTATGTAGCTGCATTGTTCTTGAAAAGAGCTTTCCTGGGCTGGGGCTTTAAAAAATTTAAATTCCAAAATGCAACTCTTAGCTTTTGGCATGGACTAATGAAGAGGAGCATCAYGTGCCAAAGAGTCTGATGAATAAGTCATGTACACTGCTCTGGCCATTGGAGAACAGGTTACTGCTGTGAAACAAGAGAGGTGGAAAGTAGATCACACCTCTTTTTAGGCTTTCAGAAGAAATTCAGCAAAGTTTCATACCATTGGACACTGCCATAGGTTTAAATCATAAATGAGAAGCGAAATTGAAGGAGGTTGAAAACTTACCTGTGGGACAGGAATAAAGAAGACGTCTATTAAAGAGAGAGCTTACGAGTTTCAGAGGGATCATGGGGGATGGATCCCAAAGTGAAATGGCTGCAGACCCTGCTTTTTAGAAGAGTATTACCAGTGCTTCCTCACCTCATTCTTATGTTACAAACACGTGACTCATTTACTCCAAACATTAGACTTCTTATTTTGTAGCCAGTCTGGCCTACCAATTATTTTTATCAAGGCAGAGCTTACTTGCTTTAAAAAACCCCCAAAAGTTCCTTTGCACAGGCACGCAATAACTGTGAGGTGTGCAGCTCTGAGTCCAATCAAGGTGCAAGTCAAGCAATCAGTTTTTCAGTAGAAATCCCCATCCACAGCACTAGGGATTTCTACTGAAAACAAAAACAAAAAAAAAAAAAAACAATGCTTGCAATGCTTGACTATAGCCCCAGGTTCTACTGAGTAACATGTGCTCAGCACTGTAACATGAGACATTATTGTTATGAAAATGTGGCTGCTGCTTTCACAGGTTAAAGATCCCCTGAGAGGAGAAATAAGATAGAGGCTAAAAAAGGGCAGAGAAATAGGAAAACGAGAAAAAGAAACATCACASTTTTAGAATTTCACTATTGTGAACAGCAGATGTCTAACTGGTATAAACTGACAAAATTCTACTCGTGGCGCAGGGCTTTGATATCAATGAGGCTCAAAGTTTTGAAAGGGAGAGATTTTTTTTCCCCCTTGTTGTGGCCTGCTGAAATAGTACTTCCACTGTGTCTGTCATTCTTTTGACACTATAAGGACTACGTCCTGATGCTGCAGCACAAAAATTGAATGGCTTTTTAACTACAAAATTAATAGAAATTTCACYTCGCATATAACAGCCTTATTAATACTAAATAGGTTAATTATGATAAAAATAATTCCATAAATAGTATAGGGCTTAATAATTTAACAACTATAAAAGTATCATCATTTTTCATAAAAACTTTTATATAAAACTCACCTAATCATCACCGAGATTGCCCAGAAAAATCCATAAACTATAGCCCAGAGTCTACACTGCCCTGGCTGTGCACATTTGAAGCTCCTGCTATGCTAATATAGGCCCTACTCATGTTACCAGAGCTGCCTGGCAGAGCCCTGCATCTCGTGGACACACAAGGATCAGGCAGTCCCCATTTAGGCACTGGMTTTCCTCGTCTTTAAGTAAATGCTATGGCTCTCCTGTATTCTAAGTATGAGTAGAGGGTTCAGTCCTGGAACAGTCAAGCTGCCTATTGCCCATCCAACTACATAAGCACAAGAACTAACCTTTGTGCATACATGTTAGATCTTCTCTTACAGTGATATTTTATTGTTTATTGGACAAGGCCTGAAGAGAACTAGTTTCAGTTACTAGTTTGGATGCCTGAGTGAAGTTGTCCGTCTGCTTAACCCTCATTTAACCACTGCCTGTGAAAACCTAATGGTGATGAATCCTCCTTCCAGTTATCTTCTGTGCTCTCAACTTGGAACATAAATTGAAAGTTGAGAAGGCAATGGGAAGGAGCTGTACGTGTCCCGCTTTCACGCTCCTCCCTAAACATCCACTGTTGTCTGCTATCATASGGTGCAGGATTAGATGCATCTTTGGGCTATCTGGTACAGAGCTATACAGATGAAAAACATGAAATGAACACTTCTCTCACATGCAAGGAAAGAACTAATGAATGAAAATGATTGTGAAAATCAGGATCTGCCACCCTGGAATAAYGGAAAAACAAAACCAAAGAAAATTAGAAATGTATTTTCTTCCTAATTGTACACATGACATGGAGCTACTAGTTATAACCATATAGCTTTCAAGAAGGACATCTGTAGAAAAGCAGCAATACTGGAGTCTGAGATAACACATGCACAAAATCCATTAGCAATTTTTAAGAGCTGAACCATGCTGACAGACTAATTCCTCTCAACAGCAGCTCTGGACTGAGGTGCACGGCATCAGGTGCTGAATTTCAGTGAGCGGCATCAGCAGGCTTGGCAGAACCTGCAACAAGCACCTCCACAAACATCAGTAAATAGCACAATTTTTCCTATTGCCGATGAAAAAGTACACAAGCAGCTCACATGGGAATAGGATCCACTTTTACTAGACAGGAATATGCCTGACTTTAAGAAGACACATCGTTTAACAAAAGCAAAGGGCAAGAGCTGTGGTGACTAATATCTGTGTATATAYACTATGGTTGACTCCTTCTAAATACCCAAGAGAGCAAAATTATGCAGCACCAGTAACATCCTAGGAATCACACTGCAGTGCTAACCTTGTGATCTTCTGTGCTATCCTGCGTGATACTGGCCAAATTTTTCTGACTCTGTTCCCTTTGCCTGCTTCGCTGGAGATGAAATAGTGCTATCCACATAGCTGCTTGTGCCCACCCTGTGGGCAAGGCCTGTGGCCAGGCACAGGGGGCTTCYCGGTCCCCCAGCCTGGTAGGCACTGCTGCCTTGCCCACTCCGCAGCCTGCTGTAGCAGAGGGCAAAAGCTGTGTTGTGGAGTCATTGGGCTCCTGAGAGGGAGCCCAGATGCCTTATGAAATCAGATCAGCTGAGTACTTGGTAAAACAGCTAGCCTCCTTTCTGTCTACAAACCGACCACCACGAGGTCCATCGTCCAAAAAATCCAGTGTCACCATAACGAGCTACTAACTCTGGTATACAGAAATGAATACCAGTAAAACTTTTCTCAATGTTAGGGTTGACTGTTAGACTAAAGAAAAAACTCTCAGAAAATGTCTTATTTTGAAGAAGCGCTATGACTTGTCATGAGAAACCAAAAACTTAATCACTTTCCTGCTTTTGATGAAAACTCAGCATAATTATTGACAGATAGCCCAACCAGATCAGACAGACAGATAAATAATATCTCTGTAAATATAAATTATAGAAGTAGAATAAACTTCCCATAGGCATCTTGCAAGCATTTTAACTGAACTGTCCCAGTTCCTAGTAATGTACCTCAGTGAAGATCCTCAGATCTCAAACATGAGGGAAATGCTAACATAGTGTCCAGTGTTCTCAAAACTGAGGACTTTGTGTGCCTTGCCATCAGTTAGTTTAGTTCTGATAACAGATTTTAATTTCACAAAGTGCTGAGCAGGCCTGAAAATCAATTCCTTTCAAGATACTACAAGATGACCAAAAAGAACGAGAAGGCCCTAAAGGCAACCTAGCCAGACCTAGCATCAGCAGTACATACACCAAGAGGGAGAAGAAAAGAATTTAAAATATGATAGCAATAGCATAGTGTTCCCACTTTGCTTTATTAGCCTCATAATGTAATATTAATTTTTTACAGTTCTGATTTAAAAGTCCAAAGGTTTCTTGCTAGAAAGTGAATTGGTCTTTCAAATTTCAGATTATATCCAAATTAACATGAAATTAATATGTTGGAATAAAACGTGTGAAGTAATATGTAGTAAAATAGAAGCGGATTATTTAAAGGATAATAATAACATGGACAATATGCCACGGCATTTTTTGTTATTCTAAAACTGTTGTTTTATCTATCTTTTCTACAGTTAGGTTAACTTTTCAGAGATGGGAAAATAGTAGGTGACTCCAGTTACTTTTCTGACTTGTGCATGTACAATAATTCATTACTGCAGAGTTGCTTATGACTGATGAGTGTGTGACGTTATCTATTTACTTTTATTTAAGGAGTATTAGAACATTTTGTTTAGGCATCATACATATACAAAAAATTACTCAAATATTACAAGGAGATGTAAGACCTTGGATATATATTTAAGAGTAGTAAGCAACCTTTTAAAGATAACAAACCTTTCTGTAACTCTGATGTTCTTGTAACAAAATCTGAAGCAAAAGGTACAGTTACAGCATAAGATAAATAGTACAGTGAAGAGCTTACCTTCAAGAGCATAGCAGAAAAAAAATAAAGGCAGGTGTCCACCTGTATTATGAGGGCATAACTGAGTTCTTAATATTGTTTCTATCAAATATTTGTTTTCTACCAAAATCTCATATGTAACTATATATTGTGCAGCTGCAGTCCAAAGCCAGAACAGAAGACAGAGTCTGGGGGCAGATACATAACATGTTGTTCCCTCTCTCACAGACAATTGAGGAATTCAAAACGAATGTTTCCAAAAAGACAAATAACTAAAAGTCTACATTAAAATAAAAGGTTAAACTATATTTCTCATTTTGAAAACTTTTCAGAAAACTAGTTCCTGAGATTGTCAAATAGCCCATTTTGAATATTAATAAAATGAAGAGGGCAGGTCAAAAATATCTTTCATTCAACATTTTTTGTTCTTTCATTTTATTAAAGATCAATAATGAAATAAAGCCTTCACAAAATGCCATGAATCTTCTTTCATTTCACTATTTTTGTTCCAGCTTTTATTTGAATTCTTTTTTTTTTTTTTTTTGCCACATCTTTTTTTAGTTTAGAGTGAAGAGAAAAAGGGGAGATACAACCACATAAGAGAGTCAGTTCTCCACATTGATTCAGAAACAGAACCAGTTTTCTTAGTAAATGCTGAAATAGTGTAGTGTGGAGAAGGCTATTTCTTTTGGACTGCATTTAGATCAGGAATTCTTAGCCATTTTCTCACCATTTCACAGTCCATTGCTTACAGCTCTGAGGAAAGTGCTACTTGGTAAAGTAGATGAGCTGCAATTTTTCTCTAGTAATTCAAGGATGTGTATTTCTACTATTAAAATACAGATTGCATTTTGAAGTCCACAAAATTCTGGCCATAAAAATGGAATTGCAAGTAGCAGGCAGGAATCCACTGCAATAAACACACCTGATATGTACACTTGTACCTATGCACACTTTACCAAGTGAGTGTAAAAAAGGGGTCCCAGTTTGTAATGGTCCCAATTGGGGACATATGTGCTGGTTAAACTAAGGAAAGCACTCAACATGCTGGGCTACAAAGCAAGATGGGAGTATGGAAGTCATCCTGCCTGCACACTGTGGTCCTGGGGAAGATCAACTTTCACAGCTTCATTTCTCATACAGTAGATTTGAGTTTCTCTATTTCAATAAATATTCTATTCCAGTAATATGTTTATATTCTAAGAAACCAATCCTTAATGATTATAAGCATTTTGCTGGTTTTGATGGACTCGCTTAAAAGTGAAGCCTGCATTTTCACCTCAAGACCACAGGTGACTTCTGGTCCCTTTAATTAAACTTACAACAAGCTCAGTCCACCTCCAGGGACAGCACTATATACTCAAGAGGGCCTCACTTTTTTTTTAGAACAAAAGTGGAAATGAATGGAATATGTTACCTAGGCAACAAAACATCTGCAGCACTGGTAAATGATACAGAAAGCCAGTCAGCAGGGAATGAGTCTGAGGTACTGTCAGGGTAAGAAGCAAGATTCTTGCCAGAGCAGAAAGAGAATAAAACAGAATATTCCAAAATTCAGCAAATATCACTTTAAAAACAAACCCTAGGTAATTTTGCCTATTTGTAAACAGCATGGTTGTAGTCCTTGGTCTACCAATAGTGCAGGGCTGCTTTCGAAAGACATCTTTCCCTGCATTCTTTATAATCATAGTACCTGTCCTTCCTACGATTCAGAATGAACCATCAGCATCAGGTATAGCTTCTGATAACACTGAGAGAGCAGTGTGCGAAAATAGTCTAACCTAAATAATTATTTTAAAACTATGCTCCTGTTAATGTCAATAGCAAATTTTCCATTGACTTTAACAAGCTGAAGATATCAGGATGCTGAGACCTCGTTCAAAGTCACAGAGCTCTTGGGAAGGTTCATATTGACTTCACCAGTGTTGAATGAAGTTATGGTGGAGAACAATTTCCTTTTTGTAATATCCTTTGCAGTATCAGGAAGGGTTACTTTAACACTACTTTCTCCTTTGGATTTTTTTCTAACTTCATGCCTTTCAAATGAGTTTGGAAAAGCAGTTTTAAACAACAACAACAAATATACTGGGGGGGGGAGAAGGAGTTTCTATGACTAAGAAATGAAAGGATTTCATATTTCAGGTGACTTGCACAGATAATGAGACTAGAGAAAATAAAAAGGCAAAATTTATTTTATCTTAGTATTGAAGCCAAAGGGCTGTTTCAATAGAAGGAGCTATGACATATTCAGCGTCACATTTGTTTATCAGTATGTGGTAATCTAAAGGGCTTGTCAGTGCTGTGCCTCAAGATTTTATACGCATGTGTTTGTGGGGGTGTGTGGGAGGTATGCATGTGTGTGTATATGCATATACATATATATATGTGTGTATAAAATAAAAACGGTAAGTGGAACAAAAGAAAAGAACTGAAGGGCTTCAGATGCGTAACAGATAATGTGATTGACAAAGAATAAGATAAAGAGAGGACAGAGAAATCAAATTGACAAAATTTTTCTATTTACCGCATTCAAAAATAACCCATTTTCATGTGAGAATGAGATTGTAGAAATGGAGACAGATAAAAAACAGCCTGACAGCTAGTGACATATCCAGGTAAGTTAAGACCTTATGAATTTTAATAAGTGTGTTGGCCCTGTACAAATTCTTTTTAAGATAGTGACAAACCTTCTGAAAGGAAATAAGATAACATTTTTCATACTGATTATATTGCTCAGAATTAGGTTTATGCCAGCCCTCCCCTTTTCTCCCACAGAACCCCACTCAGAACAAGCTAAAGTCTGTCATTCCACTGCATATAACAAACATTCATTACTACCAGGTAGGTGAAGATTACAGATGACTCTTTACTCCTTAACGTCCACTTATTACACTTGCCGTCGGACTGGAGAGACCGTTCTGAGGTGGTGTACGAAAAGCTCACTAAGAGGCTGCTAGTCACACTGAGCTCTTCAGGGGAGGTTTTTGCTACAGCAGAATGGGAGCAAAATTGGTGCTGTGTCAGCTCTCCGAATGTAAATCAAAGCGAAAGAAGGAAAATGTTGTTATAATACAGCCCTTGGGAACAGAGAACATAAGGTCAGAGACGAAGCAAGAAAAAGTCCTCATAAGTATATGATCATCAAACTTTCAAACCGCGAGCAAGCTAAAACTCCCTTCCCTGGTAAGCGGCTACTTCTGTACTGTCATCCTCGGAGAAACCCATCTGAGCTGACTCTGCAGTCAGCAGGGACGTTCGCTCCCGGGGACCCACTGCATTCCTGATCTGGATTTTCTGATGGGGGCAGGCTGACTGATGGGAGCAGAACCACAAAGGGCTGCCTTTCTTCTTGCATCTTTTATAGTCAGGCAGTTCCTCTCTGAAACAGTATATCAGCTACTTTTCAACCTCTGGATAGAAGAGTAAATGGATTCCTTAGCCATTTCCAATCCTACATCTGCCCCTATTCAGYTAAGCAATGAAGTGTCAAAATCTGGGTATTAGGCTCAGTTCAGAGGTTCTAGAAATCACTGCAGGACTTCCTTTTGACTCAGTGCTCTCTGTATCTGCCCCAACATGAATATAACAAGTATAAGAATATTACTAACTAAAAACAAGAGTTATTACTAAAATTGTAGTTGTCCAAATATCTACTTAATCATTTATGAATGCTGTATGTCTTTCATAAGGTCCTAACCTTACTAGGAGACCTGTTCTCAAGGAGACACGTGTTCAGGACAAAGGATATTGAATGAAGTGATTGCAAATGCATTATTCATTTCTAGTCATTACTGATGACCTTATAAGTAACTTGTGAGTGCCGGAGCATAGCACAGCTATGAATGATTGCTGTGAGGTCATCAATCATAGGTGGAAATTGATTCTGTATCTATACGCGCCTCGTTGCAAAATTTGTTTGGTATAACCACACTGCTTTAGTATTCATAATTTTTGTATTTCAGTACTTTTCCAAATTTAAGTACACTGCCCTGGGCAATGTCTGGTGAAAAAGGTATCCAGCAGGTTTTCATTGAGGCGTGTGCTGTTTACCCAAAAGCCTGAGAAGTCAGAGTTTCATATTCTGGGAAGAGACAGATTATTCCGATAGAAAGCTGTATTTATATTAACAGGGGCTGTGTCATTGAATTTTCAATGAGGACAGTGGCTCTAAATTTAGAGAGTCATTCATGTACTTGGAAGCAGCACTCGAAGACAAATCTGACCCAAAACATCTTTTTTAAAAATTTCTATAAGAACAATTATTAAATAATTAAAAATTAGTATTCTAGAAGATCATGTTCAGTATACTAAACACTTTCTCAGCACATTAGAGCAGTAAATGAACTCCATGTTACTTGTTTCTTACTAAGCTGCAGTGTATTAAGAAAAAGCTGCTGTAATKTTGATAGTGGACTCCTGATAGCACAAACACTTTTGTGCTTGAAAACTGCCTCAAGCACAGCTAGGGGATTTGTCTGCACTGAATATTCAGGAAAGTATTCCAAGTTAAGAAAAAATAATTAGTTTCGTATGTTATATGGAACATGTTATAGAATATTTCYGTATTTTATACATACACAGAAATAAAAATACTGTGTGTATATACATATATGTTTGTATATTTACAAACACAAATACATACAGAAGTAAACATTCAAAATTAATGTAATAGGTTATTAGTTTTTACTGACTTCATGGCAGAAGTAAATTAAAACTCCTGCAGATAGAAAGATTTAATAAAATTAATCTAAGTTACTTAAAAATATATGAAGTTAGATTATTTCAATCAAGTTACACATATATATGAATACTCTAAGTACTAAAGCAGCCTGAATTTTATTTCTATCAGTCACTTCTAAAATAACTTAGGAGGCAATTTATTGAAGTCCAGCTCTTTCTGAAGATGTCTACAGAAGAATTTAATATAAATTAACTAACACAGTAAAAAGTATTTTCAATATATTTTACTGAGAGTCCTCATGAGGACAATTCTCCAGAGATACATTATGGCATTTTTAGTGCTGAATAAAAATATCTGTTCAGAAATTTAATAACACACCTTCAGAATTACTTGAATTAACAGTTCTTAATGGCCTCATGTTGACAAACACTAAGAAAAGCTTAAAAATGCTGTCTCTGCAGATAAATTACAGAAATTCTCCTTAAAACGCAATTGATGAGCTCTGTAGCAAACATCTTGACACAGCAATGGGAACCCAGTCTGCTCTGCTTCAGAGCTGGTAACAAACTGCCCAGTAGTCTCTACACAAGCAAGGCTGGACACATAATAACTGAGATTAGTAAAAAYGCATAAAAGTCTGCCTTCATAGCTAGGCATTTTTACTGAAAAATAWAAACATATCAAGATAAATAGGCAAACAAAAACTCAGAGAACTCTATCTCTACTCTACCCAAAGAATTTTTAAAATCAATCTTCTTTAATGTTTAAAAATCAACCATTGTTCTCAAATTTCTTTAGTTACCCAGTAAACTAAATAAAACATCACCATTCAGTGAATTCTAACTGGAATTATTTTTGTTAGTTACAATATTTGGTGTTTAATGAAAATAAAGCTGAAACAGCTATTGCCCTCAAAGCATTTAATAAGTAAAACTGCTCCTCTCCAAGTGTTTTTTCACCAGGCATCACACTTATTTAAACTTCTGATCAAAGCTACCATGGGTGACCAGAGGCACCTGCCTGCATTTTYATTAGTTCTTAATGCACTGTTTCCAGAACACTTAGTCCTTTGGCAAATCCYGTGAATGAGACTGCAGGCAACAGACTTTCAAAGGAAGAAGTTGCTCCATCTATATTGTGAAATATCTCATCTTTTGAAAAGCCACACGCAGAGCTAGTGAACAAGCAAGTCCAGCCAGTCATCGCTTCCCACACCAGCCTGGGCTTTGCTACCACCCAAAAGGCTCTGACATTCAAAATCCCAAAGACTAACAAGTTCCTCCGCAGCAGGAACAGTGCCCCTTGGGCACCAGCTTGCTCTATGGTTTGTGCAGAAAACACAAAGTATTTTGAGTTACAGCTTTACCTCTTAATGAAAGACGGATAGATTTCCTCCCGTGTTTTGCGTGATGCAGCTGGGCAAGAACATGTGCTTAGGTAGTTACTGTAGAGCAGCTGAGGCCAGGTAATTTGTAACCCTGTAGTAATCTGTCTATGCATTAAAACCCGTAAGGCTCTAAAACTGATTTCATTAATTTCTGAAAAATCAAATTAAGTAGGAGGTTTTAATTTCTGATTCTGYCAAAGAGTTTGGGTGTGACCTTAGGCTTAATTTCTGGGAGCTGAGGTATAGGGAGTTCATACAAGAGTAAATCATAGATTATACACAAATCATGACTGAAAACCCTTTCAAGACCAGGAGTAAAAATCCCACAGATTTCACTGGGCTTTATACTAGGCCTTTACATATATACATTGGGATGGTAAAAAATCAAATTCTATCAATAAATTTAAGCAAAATTGCAATAAGCAAAAAAAATTCAACAGCAGATGATGAGATCTCACAAGAGATTTAGACAAAATAAGTAGTTATTTTAAAGTCCATTCTTTTGTCAAATAGAAAGCTAAAGGAAATGTATACCAAAGAGTGAAAAAACACTTTATATCAGACTATACAGAAGGCATAAAATAATTAAAGAAATGGCACTTAAAACTGTTCTYGCCCCATAAGCTTACAAGGGATTATGACTAAGATCGGCTTTAAATTTAAAAAATAGTTTATCCCAATTCCTGCACACTTCCCCTCTAACATCAGTGAGATTATCCTTCACAGCCTCAACTTAAGTAGCTAGGACTACTTAGCTCGGTAGCTCAGTTTGCCAATTAGGATTGGCCCTATAGAGAGTTATGTTGTCTGGATTTTTTTTTTTTTTTTTTTTTTTTTTGGTCAGCAATGGCTAATATCCCACATATACTTTTCAGAACAAAAATTTTCATATTATCTAAATATCCTATTTCAAACTGGGGAGAAAAAAAGAAATACCAAAATTGCCCATAAACAGGAGAGAGAGTTGTAACAGCAAGCAAGAATGTATGCTGAAACATCCTTCTCACTGGTAGGTGCTTTTTTCCTTCCCTCTTTCATTCTTTCTTTCTTTTTTCTTCTAAGCACAATGTGTATAAAGATTTCTATACCTCTTGCAGTTCACGTGGCTGATATTTTTCTCTCCTGTTTACAGCAAGTGGAGCCTTTATTCATATTCAAAGCTTGTTGCATCTTATTACCATCTCTTGCAAACGCATATTGTACTGCATCTCTCAATAGCTACACTCCACTGTGTCAGTGAAAAGTGAAGCTTGTGGCCTTTGCTTACCAAAACCCTAATGGGAAAAATCCTTCTTATATGCAACTGCGACAGTTGCAGCAACAACAGCAGCAAAGATGTGCGTTCATCCAAACTCCACCTCAGAAACTCTGAGATTTCACTTGTTCAGAAGCTTCACAAAACGTTCTTGTGTTTGGATTAATCTTCTGAGACTAGTTCTGAGGATAAAAAGAAATCTCATCTTGAAATCCAGTGGGTACCAACAGCAAAAAAGGGTAAATAAATGAACAAACAAACTGAAAACAGAGTAAAGAGAGGAAAAGATATAAACATCTGGAGACAAAATTAACATTACACAGAAGTGAAAATGTGAAAAATAGATTGTACTTAGCAGTGTTTTAACAGGAAACAGAAATACACAATGCAACAGGGATTGCTTCTTTTAGCTGCTTCCTCCTCTTTTCAGGTAGTATATTTTTCCTGGAAAAAAAATAGTGTTCCCAAACTTCTGCAGTACTGAAGAACTCTATATTGTCTAAATAGTAGTTATATCCAAAGGGAGGTCAGGCCTATATACAGCAAACTATCAACCAAAGTATAATCACATAGGCACAAAATATGCAAATACAGCATTCTTGTAGTCTCAAGTGTAAATGTGTATAAATACAAATATACATATACACATATATACASATATATACAGCCAGATACTCAAACCATATAGCAAATGTACCTAAASTGAAGTCAATGTGAGATAAGCTAGGGAACTGTTGAATAGGAGAAGAAGCTAGCAGTAACACCGAGATTCATGAGCAATGGTTACTATGGCTACATTTTGATATGGATGTTATGCACAATATTACAGTGCTCTTAAAATGTCCATCTGCTTAAGAAAACAAACTAACATATTTTAAACTGGAAGTCAGCTCGAATTTTTCAAGTTTGGAGTTTGCTGCGAACAGGAGGGCTTTTAGGGGATCCAGAAAAATCTACCTACCTTTAACACATGATATTTTCATCACCAAAGTTACCATTTACTGAGGATCATAAGCAAGGATGAATTTAACTTTCAATAGCTTATAAAGTAAGTAGCTAAAAGGAAAGATGACTTCTTCATTTTTAAAGGACAGTTTGGTCTCAAAGTACTCATGAAGCACCTGAAGTTTCATGAATGATTTCAAAACACTGTCTGGCATCCTTATTAGARGGAAGATGTCATACCAATTTCTTTTGATGCAAATGAGTCATAAGCTGGTGCTCTTTCATCTTCTGTAGCAGCTTTGGAAAAATCTGAAGTGGCAGCAATAGAAGGTACAGCAACAGCTAACCTGGTGTACTCACATACACTCTCAAACACAGATAGGCTCACAAAAAGCTACAGATGTAAACATTTTTTTTTTTTTGGGGGGGGGAGGGGGTAAAGCTTTCTTCAGCGTATTCAGAAAGGTATGCAAATTGCTCATTTTGAGAGCTTGACTTCAAAGCAATTCTCTGTGGCAGAACACAGTAGCCGTGACCTTACACACCTACTGAATAGCCAATGAACGCAACCAATACTATAAAGATCAGGATTAATCTCTTTTACCTGCCACCCTTCTGTTATTATGTTTAATATGAATACAGTAGAATATTAGCCCCTTCCTTACCGTTTTTAACTGTGTTTCCAATATCATCAAAATAATGCCGTCAGGTATATTACGGTTTCTTTCTTTCATCCCAAAATGCTTTACAAATGCCATCAGTCACTAAAATGGAGCTCTACCTAGTCATATATCTGGGTTAGAGGCATTTTGTTAAAAGTCAAACTATATCAGACTATGGTTTTGATAGAAATAACTTGAACCAAATTTTCACCAGCATTTTCATGAATGTTTACATATTTCTTAACAATTTGGATATGACTGTTGTTAATGCACGAAAGCTATGTGAGATCCCCTCATTTACAGGCTAAAAAAAATACATATATGACAAAAAATTACCAATAATTTGGTAGTGGAGCTGCATTTTATTAAAAACTCTTCCATTCACCAAAGCACAAATACTGAATCTAGTGCTCTATTCACAGTCATTTCATTGAATGACTCTTCAAGACCAGGAAGACATGGCAATAAGTCCCCCCAAAACAACAGACAGAAATAATAATTTACTTCTACAATTTTTCCCAGCTTTTACAGAAAATTGATTTGCATACAGAATCAATCTCTTAAAAAAAAAAAAAAGGCAAAAAAAAWTTCCAGAAGAGTTTTCTGAAAAATATTTATTACTTCTACTTCCCTTTTGTGATCCCTTCTCCTAAATTCTGTTTTGTACTATTATATATCCTCTATGTCACTTACATATTGATTATAGTTAATTTTTTCTGGAAGAATGTGGTACAGAATGGAGATACATTGAAATTACAATCATTCCAGTGACTCAGCTGACAGACTGAAACAATTCAAATTGTCAGGAAATGCCCTTCTTCTGTCACATTTACTTTTCAAGGATATGATTTTTCATTTAGGACAATAAACCTTAATCATAATCATTCTCAGCCTTGCTATTGCTATAAAAGCAAGTTACTTAAGATACGATAGGGCAGACACTACCAGATAAAGGCCCATAAAAACTAGAGTCAACAAAAGTATTCAAATTTTCTTCAGAGGTTTATCCACAACAACCTAAATTTTTAAAATGTAAGGATCAAGACCAATAAATCTGTAGCTAAGCATCTACACAGAAAAGATATGTCTCAGGTTTTCAAGTACTCACAAACCCCCACTTCAGTCAAAGGAGTTCCTGTTAACCACAGATTTTATTACTTAAATACATGCATTTGCACTATGAAGACCATATTTAAAAATTTCAACCACAAATTTTCTTAAGCTCAAGGTGTCAATACTATTTTGCCAGCTTGTATTTTCCTGTGTTAAAATACATTTAATGTTCCAGATCTGTCTTCCCATCACATATTAGTTTTTGTGTTTTCATGTATATTTTGTCAATCTTCTCTTCCACATGGGTGAATATGCTGTCAATACTTTGTAAAATGGCAAATATTAAAGCACCATACTAGCCCCCTGAGCTAGATATTTTCTCATTTGAAAGACGCAGAAGTAGAAAAAAAGTCAGCGTTGCAAAATATGTTACAGTGATTACAGGTCAAGAACCATGATTAGAAATCACGTATTCTGTTGCTCAGTATTTTGCGCTAAGCTCTAACAACCACACTTTTCCTTTCACTTTCTGTGATCCAGTGTGGTTTCAGTTTAATGCAATCATCCCAAAGTACTCCTACGATTAGAGACTTTAAACTTCATTACTACTGATGGAATTTGGACTAATTAATAATTCCCTAAAGAACACTTAGCATAATCTACATTTTGACAATAGAGCATGAAAATTAGAAGAACAAATGTATGCACGTTTCCAGATGTCTATGAATTATCACAGTGACATTAATAATTTGTTATATTCATTGCTCAGCATTTATTTAAACTGTTCATAGAGCATGATAAATGTAATTAAAATTAATGAAACCTAAAGAATACACAGAGGAACAGATGTCAATGTCAATCGTATTTGCCACTTAAATAAAAGTCTGAAGTTGGAGGTTTGCATTTGATATATCTGGAAGTTGGCTTGTGTATGATTAATTGATACAAGTTGTCTGTCTTATTTTACTGCAACTGAAATGCTCATATCAGGTTACCAAAATGAGGACAATTATTCATAAAACAGCTCTGTGGTAACTTTTGCATGTTACTCCGTAATAATTTCAGAAAGGACGGAACTTATAAAACTTTAATGATCTCGCAATGAAATCTTCCTGATCATTCTGATAATATTGTGGCTTTGATTTTAGCTAAAACCAGAAAAAGCTGGCATGTATCTAGTACATGTTCATTTTAGCTTTATATTCATTACATGGTCTGAATCTAAAATTAAAATTGGGTCTATGGCTCAGCTATTTCAAAGATCTGTTTCTGAATTACATTCTATAACTTCCATAAATTCATTTTTGAATACAGACTCTGAAATCCCAGGGCTGGAATAAAAAAATCTTAAGATTGTGTCCTGCCCATAATCAGGAAGTGGAAGATTGTTTTCCAAAGGACACACCACTGTTCTCCTAAGCTATAAAATGTATCATAGGGCTTCGGCTTGCTTTGAATTAACCCTTTCTAAGGATTCGTAAGGTAGTAAGAAAATCTCATACTGCCTATAGACAGCACTTAAACTTATGGAAAATATTAGCTGAGGATAACACGTTATGAGGCTTAAACTGAATTACACAGCAGAGCTATGTCCAATCATCCAAGCTACAGATATGGTCTGAAATCATTACTGGGGGTAAGCAATTTAATTGTTACCTAAAATATATCTGAGTGAGCAGGAATACATGGAAATTGTAAAAAGGCTTCACTTTCTCCTGTGTTTTAATTGTGTGGTCTTTATTAATATTAGAAGGATACATACTGGTGAACAGGGCACACTGAGCATCTCATCCATAAAATGATCTGTTGCACATATTCCTGCAGGAGGTCTGGGTAATTCTTCAGTTTATACAAACAGTTAAGGCTGCCCGTGGATATTTCAGGAGGATTGCTCAGAGGACCCATGTTCATTTATCCCCAGATGAAGAGTTCAAACTCTTATTTTTTTTTGCATTCGATGCTTTTATTGTAATGGAAAGAGCTTTTGGGATAAACAAAAAGACAGCATTTTCACAACTTCAGTTGCCTACAGAGTCTTCCAAAACAACATATATAAAAGTTTCCATTTTGTTTTCCCCTCACAACTGCCTCCATACTTTCAGTTTCTTTGAAATAAACGCAAGAAAAAATTAAACTAAAATAATTCTTTTCTCAGCTGGCTTTAGCAGTAAGGAAGCAAACTAGAAGGGTTACATACCATAAATATTCCTTTGCTGATAAAACTGACAAAAACATAGCATGCCCAGTTAGCTGACAGTTGCAGACCGTGAGGACATGACCACGTGCAACCCTGTTCTTTGCTGGTGGAGGACACCAGCGCATACCACCTCTTCTAATCTGCACCTTTTTCCGGGATGGACTTTTGTTTTTCAGCCTCCCCTTAGCCTTTGGCTTTGATGCATCACTGAATCTGACTCATGCCCTGCCGGAGCTGAACCAACCCTGCATGATGTCAAAACAACTTGTTCTTTTCCATCTCTATCACAATACTACCTTACAGATGGCATGATGTGATTAAGGCAATCTCTGGAGGTAGCAGCTTTTCCAGCTTGACAATGAAAATAGCCATCCTATAGTTGTTGAAATTGTGGTAAAGAATACGCTTTCATAGCCTACTGCAGCTATTTTGAATGTATTTGAAATGTGAGAAGTCTTTCTTCCTACRGCCTCATCTACCATCTTATCTGTCATTACAGCACATAAACTAATTTTGCTCCTCAAGGAGGCCAGCTCAAGATGCAATGCTATAAGATTAGCTGCCTCTCTTCTAACCCAATCAGCCCAAAATGACTTCAGCAGTTATTTCTTTGTGTCTAAACCATTCCCCTGCTCAGACTCTGAGGTGAGCCTTGGAGTTCCTTTCTTGRGCTAGGGGCTTAGCAAGCCACAACTTACTGCTCACTTTCCCTCTTCAAGTTGCTTTAGTGCACTTTCTTGCACTTACATGTTATGCTYACCAAATTTTCCAATTCTCTCCAATTTGTTTGTACTTCTCCCTCTGCCTCTCCCAAATTTATAATCTTTGCTCTATTTATGCATATAGAAGTATATTTTTTCTTCTTTTATTGTAGATAGTCTTTGGTATTCCTCCACAACTGTCTTTCTTTTATGAGTAAAAATCTACAGACATTTCCACGGAGATTGTTCATATGCTAAGTGACTAGCCACCTTTCATTTTGCTCTATCAGGTAAAGTCTGTGTTATAATTAAAGGATGCTTGTATCTGAAACCCTACGTAAGTCGGAACTGATGTTTGAGATGCTATCACTCTTTTATTCTGAGATTTATAGAATGGTTCCAATCTATTTTCCTTTCTGCACTGAAATTGTTCCAGCCATCTTGGAAATTGCATGTTTCCAAGTGCATGTCTAAATAAAGAACCTACACTGCAAGTGTGATGAGGAGAGAGAGAGTGAGGAGTCTCCTGACAGAGATTCAGAGCACTTCAGTCAAGGCACCTCTTTTGAGTGACTTTGTGGGAAGTCTACTCTACTATCCTAARATATAAGCTTACATGCCAGAATGAATTTATGGAAGTTATAGAATGTGTAAGTCTTCCTAAGATTTCTCTTTGACTATGAATCTTRCATTACACACCATTTTCCAAACATTTCCAAACATCCAGACAAAAAGAAAGCTCATATATCAGTCTCAGGGGTCACAGCCAGAATTAGGCTCARTCGGATATAAACCACTCCAAAAGCTGAAATCTATGAAGCAGTGACTTGAAGCAGGAGGGAATAATAAAGATTGTTATGGCCAAATGAGCAAACTATTTTATCTGCCTGGCATATATGTATGGCAGAGTTTTGTAGAGCACTTCAAAAAAAATGATGAAGCCATAAAAAGTGGTTCCAAAAATAATCCACAAGTGGATCTAAAAAAAGATCTTCCCATTTTGTTAGGATATGAATACATTAAGTATCACTAAAAGTATAGCCTGTTATTAAATTCAACCTTCATCTGTGAAGGGTTTAAATTCCCTCAATGGCAACTTCTGAAAATACAATTCTGTAAGCAGAATTACATTTCCAGAGGCCTCACTCTCATTTGTGAACACTTCCTATCCCAAAGCAGAGTATAAGCCAAACCTGTTTTTCACCCACATTTTAGCATTTCTTTGTGAATGAGCAATGCATCCAATAAGAGAGTGTGCAGATAAATCTGGAAGCTGCACACTTAGCCTTCTAAAATTTGACTCACAAGTCCAGGCAGGGCAGCATACAGTGACTGATATATACTCCAGCATTGTATTTCTCTGGATTGTTGGTTGCTGTTACTTTTTCAAACTGCCACAGATTTRTGGCTCAGAGTATTATGTATAGGAAAGAGGATTATTCATACTGAATGATGTTTCAAAACCAGTTGACATGCAGTCCTATGAGATCTCTGATGCTGGTGGCAAGTATCATTCTTAACATGAATGCAAATATAAGTATATAGCTCATAATTTCACCTTCAATTGACTGTGCGCCAAGATGTGCTGCAGATTTAATATAATATCACCGTATTATAGGTCTCTGAAAAAAAGGAATTCATTTTTTGTGATTCCACYGTTCCATGCAATTCACTTATAGCTTGCAGTTTTACTTGGCTTTGACCTAAATTGGCAGTTACTGCTTTGCTCAACTGCCCAATATAAAGGACTCTCTTCATATTGCTACTGGGACTTTCACAAACAATGCCATGATTTTTTATTTCTTAATTAACAGTGAAACTGTGCAATTTTGGATTTCTGTGAAATTGAAATAATCTTCTGGAAACTGCTTTGCCTCATTTTCTCATGCCAGTAGACAGATCAGTCACTCTACCTTATTTGTTGTATATCTCCATAAATGATTTTGCAACCTCTCATACTGACAAGGTTGCCTTTCAAACTGGTTGCCCTACAGTAACAAACCCTCCTGAAGAACACCATCTGCATAAGCTTTACCTGAAATCATAGGATTTTTAGAACAGCTCCTGACTGATTTATACTTCTTACTGGAAAAAACAAACCAAAACAAAAATCTTAATAAAAAAGAAAGGACTGAAAGGTTTCCAAATTCATAAATATTTAATAAACTTTTTTTTTTAAAAAAAAATAACCCTAATGTTAACATTGTTTCTTGAGGGCTTTAAAAATAAAAATGAATGCTGGAGAGAAGGGAGGAAAAAAGAAAGAAGACAGAAAAGTTTTGCAGAAAAGACTCCTTCATGAGCTGAAGCTCTGTGATCCTCTATTTGTTTTTTAAAAGCATTGTCAGAGCAAATACTACCATGCTCGTTAGAACTGCATTTCATTCATTAGTGATTTAGATATTGTGCCAAAATGCCAAGATGTGCACAGACAGCAGGGTACAGGCAGTACTTCTCTTGACAAAAYGGTCACAGATAGATGCTTCTCTTGATGCTTTACTGTCAATCAATATAATGAATGAGCTAACCATCAATGGCTTCTGGAGCATGCTTGAATACATATTAAGCCACTTCCACAAATACAGAGAGGACTCTTCGTTCTGAATCAGTTCATTCATTTGTCTTTTTTAAAAAAGAATGGTAAAAAAAGAAAAAAAAAAGAAAAAAAAGATAGTAATTTCATTGCCTAAGGATGCAGAGATACTTGAAACAGAAACTGAATGCCTGTTGTTATGCATGCATGTATAAATTAGGAGTAATCTTCTCTGAAGTTGTTAGTCACTGAACTACTAAGAAAAAGCCTAACTGCTGGCAGAGGCTATGCATYATCCACAACAGAGCTGGATAGGGGATTCAGTGTTCCACTAAGCTGATTCCTTACAATGCTTCAGCCCTTGCAAACTACCTTGCAGAACTTATATCACAAAATACAGTTTCCTGCATATCTTAAATGCATGCAGCAGGAGAATGAAAACTTCTAAACAGCAACTTTTGTGGAGCTCAGAGTAGAAAAAAGACCTTGACTAATGAAATACTATTGTAAGAAAGACATTGAACACTTTCACGGTATTTTTCATCAAAGAAGTCTTAATTACTAAATTTCATGGGACCATTTGTACGGTAAGAAATATAGCCACTTTTGTTTTAAATAACTAGCACCACTATAATGACAAACAATGTACTTTAAAAGATGAAAGGTACCACATACTCTGGAAGTTAGATTTAACTGGTAATGTAGAAGAAATTTTACTTATAATATATTAACTAAATAGAAATTTCAAAAGAGTAAAATTTTTCCCAGCAGTCATTCTGCCAGTTTGTGAAGAACTTTTATTAAAAGTCATAGATTACATAAAAGTTCAGGTTGCAAGGGACATCAGAAGATCTCTAGTCCAACCTTCTGCTCAAACTCAACAATCAGGTCAGAGAAGATTGCTCATATCCTCTCTTGTTTCCAATTTTACTTGAACAAGGCTGCATGCCTTGGCCTGTTTGCACAGTGCTTCAGCCCCAGCCATCCTGGTGGCCCTTGAACACACTTTATCAGTGCCTTTCTTGTACTGGGGATCCCAAAACTGTATGCAGTATGTGACCTCATGAGTGCTCAGTAGAGGGTAAGAATCTCTTCTCATAGTCTGATTATGCTGCTAATACGGTCCAGGATGCTGTTGGCCATCTTGCTACCAGGGCTCACGTGCAGCTCACTGTCTGCCACAACCCCCAGGGCCTTTTCCTACAGAGCTGCTCCCCAGCTAGTTTCTACCTAGGCCGTATTGCAGCAGTTTTTCTTTCCCTGCTGCTGGAGCTGGCATTTGAACCTGCTGCATTTCATGTTCCTGGAGGCCCATTCCTCCAGCCTCTCTGGATCCCTCTGAGTAGCAGCCCTGTCCTCCAGCACATTGGTTATTCCCTCTGTTTTCCTGTCATCTGGGAACCTGATGAGAGTGCTTTCCAGCACCTCCTCCAATTCATTAAGAGTTGTTAAACAGGACAGGTCCCAGGACAAACCCCTTGTTATACTCCATTTGTTACACGTTGCCAAGTAGAGTATGGACCACAGTCCTCTGAGCCTGATCATCCAGTCAAATTTTTCCCCATCTAGTTGTCCACCCTCCAGACTGMAATATCCTAACTTAGATACAAAAATATTGTGTGAGACAACTGGTAAAGCCTTGCTGAATTTAAGGCATATAACAWCCTCTCTGCTTGTCCACAAACTCTGTCATTTTATCAAAGAAGGTAATCAGACTGGTCAGGCATGATTTACCCTTAGAAAATCCATGCTGACTATCCCCWGTCCCGATCTTCATGTGCCCAAAATTGCACCCCCAAGAGGACTTGCTACCTGATTTTCCCAGGGAGTGAAATGAAGSTGCCTGGCTTGCAGCTCCCCAGATCATCCTCTTGGCTCTTTGTGAAGATAGGTGCAACCTTACCTTTCTCTAGTCATTGGTGACCCTCTCCAATTTCCCTGAACTTTCAATGACGATAGACAGCAGCCTTGCAATGTCATCAGACAGCTCTCTTGGCATTCTTAGATGAATCCTGTCTGGTCTTATGGATATGAGAGAGCTCTCAAATAATCCCTGACTCAATCCCCATCCAATGCTTGTACTTGATCTCATCATTAAGTTTCAAGGAATTTGTATGGCAGCTACTATGATTCTTTTATTTCCAGTCACTTCTGCTCTTATAAAAACACTGTCATTCATCACTGCAAGTCTGTTGTCAAAGTACACCACAGGATTTGTAAGCTGGCTGAAGGGCATAAGGCATTAAATAAAATTCAAAAACCGAGGTGTTATGGTGCTTTTTTCCTAGGGATTTTTGATTTACAAAAAAGAAGACCTTTGCAAGAGAAGCTGAATGACTTGACTCAGGATTTAGTCAAAAATGAAAAGAGAAATCAGCAAAGACTTCAAAACCTTTCTGCCTTTTTTTTTCAAGAAAAAGTGCAAATATCTTTGACAATCAAATACTTCCACAACAAAATAACTGCTTAATTTAAAAACCTACTTTCTAATTTGAAACAGCTTTCACAGAAACGATCTAATAAACTCTTCTTAGGTCAGGCTAACACATACAGCCAAATCAGTATGTCATCTGTTCTTGCCTCAGGCATCTGAATTTCAYATTCTTTTAAGAGAAAGCAGGAATGACTAGCAATGTTTCAGCTGTAGGCCATAACAACATTAAGACAAAAAACTATGACAGCAATGAACGCTGTTCCTTAAATCAGGATATTGGAGTGTCAGGGCTGSTGGGGTTTATTTATTTATTTATTTTACACTGACACTGGTCCCTTTTTTATTTGTTTATGCTTAGGTTCATGTTTGGCCCAAGAGGTTGCCAAGGAAGACAAAGAGCTGGGGTTCAGCTTTCAACCAAAGAAACTTCCATCTTTTCACACGGAGGAATTTGACAAACACACTTTTTTAACAGACTTCTTTTTCAGTCTCTCAGAAACATTATGGCAAGAAAAAATATTGTGCATAACAGCACAGCTTCAGAGGATCTGGAGTCTATCTGTAATGTTCAGGATCTAGCTTGCAACTTCAAACTACCTCCAGAAATATTCTGCTAATTTGATGGGATTTTTCTCATAAATTGCCCATGGGGAAGCCAAGAGAAAATTTCCAAAACATATTCAGTTTTCTTTCAGAGAGGATTGTGTTGTCTTCAAATGCTCCCATTCAGCAAAGACACTCATGCAACCGTTGCTGTGAGCATGAGGAGAGGAATGTATCATTTCAACTTGGGACCATTCAAAAAGGAGACCACAGGAACCTGGAACACCCATGATCATGCAAGTTCAGCAGCAGCAGGTGAACTTGCTATGAAAGACATGATGTAAGATCATGAACAAGTGAAAGGTTTTGCCTTTTTAAAGCTGTTAACAGAAATCAAAAATTTTCACATAATCCCCCTTTTTCCATCTCTATAAACAATAYAGGACTTTAAATACATGGAATTTTCTTTTAGACTGTATCATGTGTTATCAGTGATAAAACTGATCACTAATAAGAAGATGTATTTAGCAGCTCTAATTAACAGCAGCAAATTCAGTGTGTGACAAAGCATTAATCACTTAATAGTACAATATGTAATGATATTTAACTCACCCCTTTTTTCCAGTTTTATGGCACATTGTTATCATTATGGTAGGTAGCATAATTACAATAGTGAACTTGAGATCTAAAAAAAAAATATAAATTATTAGTTAATAATTATAAATTAATTATTAGTTAATAAGAATATTAGAAACTTGAAAGTTGTTTGATATGTAATTAATCTGCATGAATATTTTAATTATTTAAATGTCATAGGACATACAGGATAGCATAGTTAGTGTCTTAGTATTAGTACCTTAGAATGAACCATGATTTAAGTAATAATTTCTATTTTGTGGAAATAAGAAACTAAATTAACACTCAGCAAAAATAATAYGAGGATGGAGAACAGTTAAAAGAAAGCTGCTTAACAAAATCTTTTTTTTTCCTGATCATTTTCACAGAAGTATAACATTATTAAAGACCGAGTGAATCTATGCGCATATATGTGTCTACATGAGAGAGGAATATTGACTAAAATAATCACTACCTTGGAAATACATTTGATTAATTAGCATACAAGAAATTAAAATAAATTGTCTAATTATTTCACATTTCTGACTTAAGAGCCAGTGTTTGATTAAACTGCCATGGAAAATGTCATATGTGATCTGATTAGTATTTAACAATGACCTGCTATAAAGAATACATAGTCTTGACATGATAACAAAATCACAACCTCAGAGGTTGAAATTAGAGATAATTATCTCATTTTTTGATGAGAGCGATTGAATCATTAGACACTGTCTTCCTGAAAAAAATTATGACTACTTCATTTTAAATTCATACAGCTAACAGTATTATTACTGCCATCTGGTCTTACAATGGTGACTCTAACAGAATGACTGACTGATAAAATTAATTTCTAGATGTCCAGATAAATGAGAGTCTTCAAACTCGGTACATTTTGATCGCTCAGTACACAAAACTTAAATATTTGATCTTTTGCCGTCCCATCAGATACCTCTCACAAACACGAAGCTCTCTTAAAAATAGATTATGTTCTAAGCATAGTACTAGCTCTGGGGTCACACAGCGGTAAGAAGGGCAAAGTGTAAATAGGTGCTGAAGGAARGGCAGACTGCCTGCAGCCTCAGCCGGTCTACCCCACAAAAGGTCTTCTCAGATCCGTGCAAAGCCCTTTTGATCTCTCCAAGGCTGCTATTCATCCAGTGGTGGAAGGCTAAAGCTGGAGGGAGGCCAAGGATATCGCACCTCTCTGTGTTCGGAAGTGGCACCCCAGCAACAAGTGGTTGGGAATGGCAGGTCCCAAACTGCCCTGCCGCTTCTCTCCAGGCAGGCAAAGAYGGGTCAGTCGAGGAAACCGTGCTCCCTTCAGACAGCTCCAGGAAGAGAACGAGCCGTTCTCTCTTTAATTGCATGGTACGGACAACCATAGCAGAGCTCTGCCGTGACAGTGCCAGCAAAAGGCRGGGAGCTCATCCTCCGGCACTGAACCCCCGGCTAGCGTGAGAGCATCAGTGACTCCAGCAGGGCTCACTGRAGGCCTGATCTGCCAGCTGGACAGACTTCAACCTGGCCTAAGCAAGAAAGTACATCGTATCGGCCCACCTAAGTCCAGAAGAGATCACAATCTCCCTAACACCACAGTTAYGCTCCTGTAATGATGGTCCTTTGATACCACGGCTGCCTAGTGCCATTGGCCAGGACAGGAGAAAAAGGGGACAGGAAGTCTTAGAGGGAGATATGCTCAGAGGAATAGGATGAACTCCTGCAAATCTTAATCTGTTTATGGTCAGATTTCAAGCAATAAAGAGTCTTGTGTGCGCCACGTTCTGTTTGGTGGAATTCTGCGACTAAGTGGGAAAAACTAAAGCCACAGGGTGAATCAGCACCACCGCGCTCAATAAGACCTAGTATTCCCAGCACAAGGGATTTTGTTCAGCAGCAAAACACAAAACAGGATTCTCTGGACTCTAATACCTCCCAGAATACCAACTTCTCCAGTAAGCRTTATTGCTTAAAAATCAACACTACTTCAAACCTGAGAAGCCTGAAAGACTTAAAATTGGGCTAGCTCTGTCACTGGTCTGTTGGATGATCATGATCAAGTTATTTTTCCATGTTCTGCCTTAGTTTCACCAACTACAATATTGGCAAAATGATGTCTGTGCTCTGTTTCAAGCATTTTGAGCCCATCAGACAAGAAGTACTACATTATTCGTGTTTCCCATATTTAAAAGGCTTATAGAGCTCTGTTTTTAACATATACATTTCTCTCTCCTACCTTGTCTGAGTGAACCTAACTTATAATTACTATAGGTCATTTTTTTAAAAAAAAGTTCTGATTTTATGAGATCTCTCTGAAAATGAAATGGTTGCACTGTGGATTAAAAGACTGGTAAAGAGCAGAGCAGAAAGTAAAGCATGTATAAATAATTATATCCTCATAGTTGCAGAAGTATGAGGATGTGGGTTATCACAAGTAGATATGAACTTCATTCCTTCTACTTCTGACAATTTCTGGAAACCAGAAAGGTTTGCTGCAGTTACAGCTCAAAACCTAAAGGCATTTGTAGCATAATTAATAGTTCCAAATTTTTAAATTTATAGTTAAACTCACTGACAAGTATTTGAATACGCTGAGATGCTCTAGTGCTTGGAAAGCTTTCACYGAACTGGAATTTTAGACTTCTTTTTTTTAAAGAAAAAAGCAACAACAACAAAATCCCTGCATGCTTAAAAGGATCTTAAAGAAACACAATCGATATTGACAATTAATAAATTCAAGTTGAGGCAGTTTGGGCAGAGCCTGTACTTATCACTGTGTGTGGATTGTATGATGAGTCAACAATTTGATTATGGGATGTCTCAAAATAAATTGCAATTATCATGTTACATTCCATTAGAACAGAATGCACAAAATGACCATTTAAATAACATATTGAGCCAGGAGGATATTTTCTGAGCCTTTTTGACCTTATTAAATGTTTCACAATTCCTCCAGCAATTTCACTTGAAATTTTTACTAGCTTCACTTTCACCTTCAATTAGGTCATTGTAATCAAAAGACAAATTAAAACATTGATTCTAAGCAGCTTCTAACATATTTTAAACATTACTTCACAGATGGGAGAAAAATTAAAGCCAGAACATATACAATGATCTTCCATCAGCCTTTGTTTTCCACTTCAGTGTAAGAGGGAATAATGTGCTGTCTTAGATGAACTGGAAATGATCCTTCACTTCCTATTTTAAGGGATGGCATTTCTTGTCATGAATCATTGATCTATTAGTTGTAGATTTCTTTCCTTAGTGTTTAACTGCAGGCATATTCTGGGGCATAAGCTTTATTAAATGCAATAGATAATGCTCAGATTAATTTACTTTGTGGCTGTGTTGCTGCTCTACTATGTCACTTGGTTTCTCAGCGGTGATGTTATGTCAGAATTTCCTAAGCAGTGCAGAAAGGCTGTGAGCAGATAAGGAAATGTGCCACTTCCCACTTTGGCTCTCTACTCCATGCGGATACTATAGCTAGCAAGGGGGAAAAGAGAGGAAAAGCTACAATTTCAGGAATGATCRTTTGTGATTTTCAGCAGAGAAAGTCCCCTTCATTCCCACGCGTTCCTCAAAGATCGCTGATAAATGCAGTATATAGAAGATAACCCTGTGACCTGCATTGCTGCGGCTCGGTTACTGTTTTCTTCTGAGAAGGAAACTAAAAAATGGCCAGAATTCATCTTAATATGTTTAGACGGAATTATATAAACTAGATAAAGAGATATTATAATTTTTTCAATAATGGATTAACGAGAAACTACCTCAGTCTAGCTCTTGTCAGCGAATAAAATACTCTTATGAACCTAGATAGCACTCCAAAAGGTCAAGTACTGTTGTGTCCTTTCAGCATATGACACCAGCATATACTTCACCAGCAATGATAAACACTTATCATTTACTCAAAAAGTTTTGACACCTTAACTTTGTACAAGAAGTTTTTGTAACAGATCAGCATCATCTCTTGGAACTAAGTGATTTTACACCACATCACATATTTCCCATGCACTAAATCCAGCACAAATTTAGTAGTAATAATTATGGCATCACAGCCTCAAGGAAAGTATTAATAAGAAGTGTTAAAGAAACGAAACAGAACTATTTTGTGTGAGAGTAGAGGGAGCTGTAATATTCCTTATCCCATCTGGGCCAGCTGTTGAATGTACAATTTATTTTCTTGTCTATACAGAACAGTAGGAAAGACCTTAGAGAAAATCAGAGGCAAACACACTAAATATGTAGCAAAATATAAATAACGCAGTAGGAAGTTAACTAAAGAAATGCAAGGAGGAAGAAAAAAACGAATAAATAGTAGAAGCTTCAGCAGTAAAGCACTGCACACATGAACCATAGAAAGGAAACTCCTTTTGTGGTGCAATACAAATARAAGTCAACAAAGTATCACAAATAGTTATTCAAAATAAACTTAGCAGTTAACCGCTGAAGATCTAAATCAAGCGAAGTCCCAACAGGCCTGTTCTGAATTCACCTGATCCTACTTTTATAGGAATTGGCATTCCAAAAAATGTAATATAATATTTTTTTTTTAAAAAAAAAAAAAAAGACCTCCATTCCTCCAAGCAAATCGTTTCATGCATACGTGTCAGCCTTGCATCAAATAAGAAATCTTACCATTTCTTTTGCTGGCTTTCTACCCTTACTGCCTCACTTCTGAAAATGTAAATTGGTGGCTTTCAGTATTAGACCTAAATGAGGTTAAAAAYAAAAAGAAAAAGAAAAGAAAAAGACTGTCCAATGGTTTTCAGAATTGTTCTAAAATATGTTCTGCATTGCCCCACACACCACACAATTCTTTGTAGCTATGAGAAACATTAGAACCTAAGTTGGGATATTTCTAACTATGCTGGCAAATCTATTCTGACTATACAGAAGAAGGGCTGCCTTGGTTTAGTGTTAATGAAAAACATGCGATGATATTATAATTTATTTATTTAGAAAGCTAAAATCCCTATTGAAAGGAATAATTATTGCAAAAATATGAAGAGGTCCCTTCTTGTCTGTATCTCACAAGCAATGCTGACAATTACACTTTCTTTTGAGCAGTCCTTCAGAGGGCCACTCTATCAAATAGTGAGAGAGAATTTACCAGCCTCCATGGTAGTTCATCACTAGATCCCCATTTAGCAGAAAATACAAATCACACAGTTGCTGCRTATGCTTTTTTGTTTGTAATCTTCTCTTGATTTGGGAGGGAGTCAGGATGAAATCAGTTCTGATTGAAATCGAAATACAGATTTAAGTGACACATTCCAGTGGATGGTAATGGTATTTCACAGAGAATAAATAAGAAAGTCCTATGTTTTGTGGTCTTTCAGTAACATTAAGTGAACTACTTCTCTCCATTACATTCAGAACACAGTAATTAATTTAAAATATAATAGGCTGCAGATCAAACAGACTTCTCCTACAGTCAYTTAACAAGCTGAGTAGGAGATTTTTTGAATTATTATTATCCTAAATATATCCAGCCTCCAGACTAGGGGATTTAAAATTCCCAGATTCACACCTCTGCTCTTCTATGACCTTTGACAAAACCAGCATCCTAGATTTAGTATCCACTCCTCTGAGATGAACCTAACAACTACATACGCAACCTACTCATTATCCTGTTATTACCTATTAATTACCAAGGTGTTAGCCATGAAGGGAGTTAAGGGAGGATTATAAATCATRTTTTATCTCTTTTCCAAAGTAAATATTTATTTAAGACTATAATCTTCTGTAGAAAATTCTCCTACTACTCTATGTTTATAAAATGTTTAACACAACAGTGCTGTCATTTTAGGAAACACCATCAGATAAAGCCACAAAAGAACTTTAACAAGAATAGTCGAGTGTTTCTTTTTATCTCGAATAGATAAGCACCAACCTTCCYTTCCTTGGTATTCTCAAGTTGTCAGAACACCCTTACTTGGACTTGAAAAATAATCAATGGAGCCCTTGTTCACAGAGTGCAAAATGACTGTGGTCTGAAGTGCCTCACTTTTTGTAGGTAATAGAGGTGTATGGTACTTTAGCTGAAAGCTARGTAATCTGATTAATTGGCTAAATCAACAGTTTTCTCCCAAGTTTTCTCAGATGCCTTCCAGGAGGCAGGACAAAGGCAATTAATGATATTGATCTGTTGCCTGTATGTTGGCCTTACTTACAAGCATATTCTCTATACCACCAGAAATTATTTAGGGGCTGACAAATCAAGTGAGCGAGCACTGTTGGTAAACATTGCCTATAAGGATAGAGCACCATGTTGCCAAACCCAGAAAAACATTCTGCAGGAAGTTCTGTACCTACTTTTCCAGGTTTTTCTTTTTTCTTTTCCCATGCCCCTGGAAAATTACGATTCTACAAATAACTCCAGTGATGATAGTCAGCAATTAAATAGTATTTCTAATCCAAATCTCCTTATGCCATGACAAATGGTATTACCCTCATGTCACAGATATTACCACTGTGGTACAGTCTAGGCTAGAATTCATGTTTCCTTAGGACCAGGTTCTACGCTGTAACKTCTGGCTCCTGTTGTGTTTTCAATCTCTTGCTGAAAAATTTACAATGAGTAGTCAAATTGTCTGTTCTATTTAAACTTCCCTGTGGGATATTCTRGACTTTCATGTAGGGAGAAAGGGCAATGCTTAGGGTTAAAAAAAATGTTACAGCATGGGTATTTATASTTGTCTCCAACTCCACAATTTATTGTCTTGAATATCTCCTCTCTTTAAAGATGACAGGGTTTTGTGCAGAAGCATAATTTAAACTTGTGCAAATTAAATGAATTTAATTTTCTTGCTAAATAYAGAAGGACTCCTATGCATTTTCCTGTGAAAAATTAATAAAGGAATCTATATAAAAATTTAAGGAAAACAAAAAAATCAGAGTTTTTTTTTCCTTGAAAGAGATTTGCTTGATGCTTTTGTAAACTTCTTCCCCTCTTTTTCACATTCTTCTCTTTTCTCTCTCTTTTTTTTTTTTTTTTTTTTTTTGAGAGAGGATAGGATGGCATTAGAAGGAATCATTTACACAAATTTGTAACTGTCAGATCAAATAGAATGAGAAAACTAAAAATTCACAGCTAGCCTCAGTGATCACCTATATTTCACGAGCACCCAAAAACACTTAGAAAAGGACCCTTTAACCCAAATAGTTATCTGCACTGTAAGATAAACTTTCTAAAAAATAAAAAGAAAAAAATGTTTAGCCTGTTTAAAATTCATTGCCCAAGATAATCTTGAAATGATTTATCAAATGAAGCATAATCAACTCTTCACATACTCAAAACCAGCTTTTAATGCATAACTTTCCTTGGATTTTCTCGTGGCTTTTTTTCGGATTTAAAAATATGAGACAAATTAGTTTGCCTACATCTTCTCTTACACTGCATGGGGAAATTACAAGGAAAAAGATTGTTTTTTTCCATGTAGATCAAATCGTCTAATCAGTCCCTTTGGATTTATCCAGGGAGACATTTTACAGGAGAACTCACAGGGTACATTCTGCCACTTTATACTATGCCACCTGATACTTGAGTTTTTAGTGCTTATCATTTTACAAAATAGTGAAAATAAGCTTCATCACCTAACCTTGTTGGGTATTTTAGGTAAATATCATCCCAATATCATCCCAATTTAACCAGTAGGAAAGCAAAGGGAGAGAGTGAGCGAACTGTATACCAAAAAAAAAAGAGACATAAACTTAAGAGGGGATTGCAAGTTCACAGCTACCTTCCCATTTTACTTGTGTGTAAATGATGTCTCATCTGGTTTCTGTAGCTATTATTGTGGTCCCATCTGGGACTTCCACCTATTTTCACATCAGTCACATACTTCTTTCTTCTCTAGGAGGAAGATTCTATTATTTCACTACAGAAGTGCAGCAAATTATAACAGGGGAAATATAAATATTCCTTAATAGTAGTTCCAGAGTATGAAAGAAACAGTGCAACATAACATGATGTTCACATCTACCATGCTCTATATAAATTTGGAGCCAAAATGAATGATGACCTTAGTAAGCTGGAGGGAATGAGAAGATATAGGAGAGTTTATGCATATTTGGAAGCAATGCTCTTAAAAGAAAATGCTCTGGGAACTATAGGGAAAYTATGTAAGAAAAAAAGCAGCAAAAAGGATTTCTCTTCAGGTAAGGTCTAGCATTCACAGCRACCATAGCAATCTGGTCTTCTGTGTACATAGGAGACCTGATCAGCTCAGTTGTTTCCCTGATGGCAGAAGAATCACTCTTACTCCATATTGCAGATCAAAMCGCACATGAACATAATTAAGTATGAGCCATACTGAGGATGAAAAACATCCAGTGTTGAAAGGAAACAATATTATTTAGTCTATTAAAAATAATTATGCATACTAAATATACTGCTGCATCTGGCCTCCATCTTTCCAATTTGAGGGAAATTCTGCTGCAATCACAGCAGAATGTGTCCATTTTGCTCTTCCCAAGCTAAGGTAACAGCCTAGGGGTCTGTGGGCTTTGGTTTTGCACTGTGTAGAACTTGCTGCTTTCTTATTCTTTTGGTTGTAAGAGAGCAGATCTTTTTTTTTTTTTTTTTTCTTAGAAGGACAGATAAGTGTAATCTGTATTTCCCAGCACAGTCTCCAGTTCAGGTGATTAAAAAAGAAAGGTTTATTGCTGGTGGGGAAGAATCAAGGAATGCACTCAAACTAAWCTGTAGTAGATTTTACTCTGTAGTTGGTCTTCCTACTGAATACCCTTCTGTTARGATGCTACCTCAGCAAGCTCTCCAATTAGGGAACCCAAGAGTTTGTATCACACATACAGTCAGAATCAGCTTACACAGAACAAGTCCAGAGGCCTTGGGGTTACCCAGATGCTGAATAAGTTGTTTTCAACACCATGAGAAAAGATAAAGAAACAAACTTGCTCCAAACAGATCAGACCCTACCCCTGTTTTCACTACAGCATCTAATCTGCCCTTACAGAAGAGGTCACGRCAGTTCCAACATCGGCAACGTTATTCAGCTGTTCACCAAGAATATAAACATAACGAAGAAGGAAACAATCTAATATCTACACTGATTAAGGATTTTGAAACACGGCCAGAATCAGACTTCCACKTGAGAGATGAAAACCACACTTGTGAAAATGCTCACTGAAAATGTGGTTCTACAAAATGAAGAGTCTCTGTTTTCTCCGCTCTGTATTTACGGTTCTGCACCCAGTTCTGCAGCTTCACCATGTCCTACACGTGCTCTTTGGGGAGGTTAATGGGGCTTGACTCTCTCTGTCTTCCATCTGCAGACAGCTACATGTTCACAAAGGCAATTCAGATCTGAAAAGGACTAAATGCTCTTTGTCAGGACTCTCTCCCCGTTGACCAGAGACTGAATCTACAGAACTACCCACCTAAGGCACTTCAGGTGTGGGAAGTAGATGCAGTCTTGTCTGTTCACATTCTTAAAGGCCCCAATTTCTTGCATTAAAAATTATATTTAACTAAGATTTTGGGTTTTTTTCCAGTTAGAATGATAACTGGGATACACATCTTGAGCTGCTAAAATTGTGTACAAAAGGCAACAGGGCAATAGAGAGTAACACTGTAAGGCAGAAGATGCCACGAGAGGAGGCACCATTAGTTTCTCTTGTTTTACTGAACCTGCAGTGAAAAGTTTCATCTCTTGTGCASAGTATCACCATTCTTATCAACACCTCGACATCTAAGCAACCAAGATTGAAAGCAGCTGATGTCAGTCCTTTTYTTTTCTTTTTATTTGCACTCATGAAACTTCTATTGAGCTCAATTTGATACAAACAAAATTGACTTTGCCTTTATACAAGGACAAAACTGAGCCCCTATATCTTCAACTACCCCGTTACCTGTAACACAGCTCTAGAAGACATCAAAACTGCAGCAAAATGCAATTTCCTCTGAACAGCAGCCTATGAAGGAAGAAAAGGATTTGATTAGGGGAGACAAAAAGATGAGATGTCAGTTCCCATTTTGAAATGAGTTATCAAAAGTCACCACTTGAGGAGAGAGATTGAATGAGCATGTTTCAGTTCTAACAGGTTTACTCTCTGTGATGCCTCTACCAAGTAATTATAACAGATTGTAGCAGACCCAGGGAGGGTCCATATAAGTAGAAAAAATGCATTTTAAAAGGAGCAGGAGCTAACGACTCCTTTGGTGATTGTAATTTGTGTTAGTAGAGGGCTATAAATAAAAGTATTCTTTTCCCGCTATCTTCATAACTGATTTGTTGAATAGACTGGACAGCCGAAAATTAAGCATTGTGCACAAATAGGATTGGACCTCAATAGGTTTACTTTACAAATTCCCCTCCTTTGCTTTGACTTAGTTTTAGATCATTAAAAAGCATATTATGTATCAGCTTTCTTTTGCTATTTCACTGCACAGCTTTTATAGAGMCAGATGCACCACTTTGGCAAGTGGCAAACATTGCTCAGCAGTTTCATCACAGAGACCCATTTCAAGGAGTTTGGAACACAGCTGGGAATTAAAACTTTGATGGATAGAGGAACCAATCTTAAACATAGAAAATAGTGCGAAAAAAAATAAACAAAGCCCAAGAATTACAAAGACAAAAGAAGACAGAAGCCAAATTTTTAAAAGCTTTCACAACTACATGATATAGAACTGAGCAGACAGTGGTTTTCTGCTGAAAATTTCTTCAGCATAATATTCTTAGACAATAAGCTCCAGGAGACTTTTTTTTCTTGCAAGTGACTCATTCTGTGCTTTTRAATGGTTGCATGGATGTCAGATGATCAGTCACTTTACTGTGATAGCTTGCCATTTCCCTGTTACACACAGGCATAGTGACTCAAGTGATGGGATTACTCACACATTTAAGGCGTCTTGCCAGGTTGGACAACTAGTGAACAACACAACACAAGYTACCACTCTCTGGGTCATTAATTTTCTAGCTAAAACCTTTTTGAAGTCAAGAGCGTTATGGTTGATACTACAGATTCAAACTTGAAAGCCAAAAATTTCATTAAAGAAAAGCAATAAAATARCACAAAAATCTATAAAAAGAATGATGTTAATGAGGGAAAGGAGATCAAAACCCTCAGCAACATGGTTTGACCTCATAGCTGACCCTGCTTTGAACAGGTTGGACTAGAAACCCCCTGAGGTTCTTTCCAACCTCGGTTGTGCTGTGACTCAAGGAGAAAGGTGTCATCACTTAAAATACTGGCCAGCTGTTCCTTGTGTGTTCCTCTTCTTTATAGCCTCTTTTTAAAACCTTTAGTATATTTTCACACTTTTATTTTCAAAGATAGGAGCCCAGAAATCACAATACTCATTTACACAAGCTGGCAATAGTCATGGGTCTTAATTATATAACACAAATAGCCACTGTGTAAGCACATGCTCTTAGTAAGAGCAAACATTTATGGCCTAACATGCAGGAATGTGTCCTGCTTCCATGCATACACTCAACACAAAATAAAATTTCTGAGATGGCAGAATTCCTACCCACATTTCTACACTCAGCTCCAGACTGGTCTTTTCAGGGCACTGGAAATTYCTAAAACTGTCAGGGGTTTTAGCATTCCCTATTGCAACTGATATTGCACTTTTCTCCTTGAAGTTTTGGGGATTTGTTATAAAAACTTTATGCTGATCTGCTGATTTATCTTCTGCAAATATCTACCACATCAACCCACAGGTTTCTCCTTTGCTGGATTTTTGCACAGCTAAATTATGACACAGGCGATGCTCTTTCAGCATTACAAAAGTGATAGGGATTTTATTACTTGAAATATGACCATCAGTGTTTTGAAAGTACTTTCTAAAAATTATATGTATTTTTTAAARAAGATAAAATATTGAAGAACATCATAGCATTTGAGGCTCACTTGCTTTCTTTAGATGACTAACTAGAAGAAAATCTCAGTACGAATATATTCTTTTATATAACACTTGCAAATAATGCTCAGCATGAATTTTTCCACCTTTCGCTTGTGTTTCTTTTGCTTAAGTACTTCAACAGTTTCACCAAATGCACTGAATGGCTTTATTTTGAGAACTGGAACAAAAGCGAGAGAACTATAAACAATTCATGCATATATTTCCACTTTACAAAATGGGAATTTTCTTCACAAGATATTTCTGTCTAGCATTTTYGAATCCTTAATGCACCATTTTAATTCAGATGTTTATTTCGATTCATTCTTCTTAATATGAAAAACAAACCAGTTAAACCAAATATAGATAATGGTGCCAATTCAGTATTCAGACACTGGTTTTTTTGTTCTGTTTAAAACACAGGGCAATCATCTCCGTCGTTACCTCATTGCAGTCTTTTATCAGTTATGGGAAAAGTTATTGCCCAATCAGTAGTTGTATAATKGACAGGGCTATAGGCATATTTCTGAGTAAGCCCTCTACACACCTGAGGAGGGGGAAAAAAAGATGCAAATTTGCTATTCATTGCCAGTGAACTTCAATTTCTCCTTTCCATCCTTTGTCTCTCTGACAATCCTTTATTATACAGTTTGAGCTGCTGAGTCTATGACACCACAGTTTATTTAGAATAAACCCTACTGAGGAATATAGCCTTGTTTGTGCCAGGAAAACAAAGTTTAAATATACACCCTTATGTGTGCCGAGATTTCTCTTTATGTGGAGATACCAAGACTGGCAAGCAAATTCAAAAAGTCAAACTAATTTCCTGGCAATTAAGGGAAATACACAGTTGTATGATCCTGGAGCAATTAACTAAAAACGTAACTATGGAGTTATCTGATTGGATAAAAATTACCTGTTGAGCTTCCTGTATGCACTGTACAATAATCATCATCTCTTCTAAGTAATCCCTACAACTAACTGTGGTGAAGGAGCTGCGAAAGAAAAATAGAGGGACTGGGACCTGGACCTGCCCAAGTAGCCCGTATTCCCAGGACAAAGCAGACCTCCAAAGAGGGGGTGAGGCTTGGTGATTCCCTTCTAGGAGCAAGAAAGGGATTTGTCATTCAGCTCAGATAAATCACAAGTTCTTCAAGACCTCAAACATAAGAATTAAGCAGGTAGAAAGCAAGAATTATGTCAGGCTATTAGGGACAGGTACAAAAGATTAGGAAGAGAGAGTCAGAAAAAAAAGTAAAATGCTTAAGATACGAAATAGCTCTGACTAGCATGAAACGTCCAGAATAAGAAATTATTCTAGAAATACCCTAGTAATAAGAGAAAAGGCAAAGAGARAATTAACCCAGTGCCCAGAAGCAAATAAAAGTTATTGTCAGCTGGTCCAAGGCCATGGAATTTAATATCCTTTCTGCATCAGTCTTTACTATTAAGGTAAAATATTAACTTATGTTTAGCAGAATTTATACTAGCAGGAATAGGGATAAACTCTCAACTTAAATGTTGGGGGGAAAAACAGGTTTGAGAGCATTTCAATAAATTGAATGTTTTTAATACCGGTTGCTCTTTATCCTAGCATAGTTTAGGAATGATTGGAAGTAATGTCAAGACTGCTCAAGGTCCTCTTTCAGAACACGTGCATAATTGGAAAGGGGCAGTAAAGAAAGAAAAGGATAGAAGGGATGCCAGTGAAATGTAACCAAATCAGAGGAAATCAGGGAAAATTCTGGAACAACCGTGATCATGTGGAAAACAGAAAGAAAGAAACGATAACACAAAAGAGAAGAATTCATGTGAAACCTACCTATCTACTTTTATGTTAGAAAGACAGGCTCTGCAAGCAAGGAAGAAGCGATAAATCTTAACCACAGCTTTTAAAACTGATTCAAAGTGACATCTGAAAAATAACTTTCTTGATGAAGTTTTTAGACTGCAGGAACAAAACTTTAAAAATCTGCCCAATAGTTACAAATGATTTCCTGTCAAAATAACAGCTTTGCCAAGTGGGACTCTGCAAGGGTCTGTACAGTTCTTTTATTAGTAACCTGGATGATGGTATGAAGCCTATGTATATTAAATTTGAGGATGTCAGGCAATTGAAAGGGATCACAAGTACACTGAAATTTATAGTGACAAAAGCAAACTACTATAATTAGCCAGCCATAGCCAACTGCACATCTAGAGAGGGGAACAACTGATTAAGAAAACAGTTTTCTAGTGAAGGATGTAGCTATTGCAAGTTGAGCACAAGTCAACAGTGCAAGGCAATCCAGGCAAATGGATGGGGAAAGGAGTACGGCATGAGATATACAAAATTACCCTTCTGCTTTGCTCAGCCTCAGCAAAGCTTTAAGTACGAGGCTTCCCTTCAGGCATAGTATGAAGTACTTTGTTTGCATGACCAAAACAGAATAAAAAGAATGATCAGAAAAACACAAAGTATTGCAGCTGTATAGTTGAAAGACAAAATGACACAGGAGATGCTCTTATTCATACTACTGCAGAAAAAAAGGAAAGAAACTGCACAGAATTATCAGCCATATCATAAAGGTGGTAGATTAGGCAAATGCAAACTCTTTTCCACAAAAGTCTACTGAACCAGGGGAAGTAAGTAAACTAGTAAAAGACATTTAAAAAAGATAAAAGAAAGCACTTGTTTAGACAACAGGAAGTGAGCTCCTGGAAGAGGTTCAAAAAGGGATGAGAGAGATGCATGGATAACACGTCCATAAGCAAAAAATAGGCTTGTGCCCTCTAAGAGACTGTAGGGCCCGGCACATAACCTCCAACAGGCCTAACAGCTATTGCAGATGCTAGAGAAGTGCAAGCATAAAGGCCTGCAGAAAGAGGCTAGGCCCACATGTTCTCTCTGAACAGCATCTCTCTAATGCAGCAAGGCATTTCTCATGTCTCCAGGGTGGACGGGGCAAGAAGTACTTATATCAAAGTAGCCCTCCACAATCTTTCCAATTAAATATTGTTACACTAAAATTAGTAAAGCACTAGAACATACCCTCTCAATGGCTAGCTAGGCAAATTACACCCATAAAATGACAAAGGTATAGTTGATTCTGCTCTAGGACAGTAATATGGCCCACAGGACCTCTTAATGTCCTTTGCAAATCTGCGATTCCAGGACCACTAGTATCTTAGATTGTATTGAACCTATCAGGACTCCAAAGTGATAATCTATACTGTTTATGACTCAATTTAGCAATCAGTACCAATTCAGAATCGTGCTATACTTTATAAAGTATCAGCTAGGATCTTTGTTCTTCCTTTATGCTGCTGTTCAGATTTTCTGCTAATGTAAAATTTGCATTGGCTTAGATAACAAATTTGCAGCCATTATTTAAAAAAAAAAAGAAAAAAGTACAATTCTCTTCAAGTTCTTTTTAGATACAGGTTAGAAGAGACAAGATAACCACAGAGGAATTGAAAAGTGCATATATCCTGATTTGAACACTATTTTCAGTTCACCTACAGGAATTCACTGAAGACTAGCAAAAGTTAGGTAAAGTGATTTCAGAAATTGGATACAACTTTTCATTTTCATTCTTTGGGGCAGTCAAAGAATCATAAAGGGATTAAYAGAAATAAAGACAACAAGCAGCTAATAAACAGTACACTTCTTCAGAAAGGACTGTGCTCACTGCTGTCATAGTAGAAGTAAATTACTGAAATAGTAAATGAGTGAGGAGAGGGTTATAGGAGGGTTTTATATTTGTAGCAGCTTTTGACAGAGTTGCTGTCTGAATTTTATTGTTATAGACTCTACATTTAGGAGATAAGATGAAATAGACTTGCTCAAGAAAAAATTATATCCGGATAATAAAAACATTTTTGTTGCAGATTATATTGATATCTTCAAGAAAACTGGGGATATTAGAGGAGAACGATGCAAGTCAAGACTCTCTGCTGTATTTCCAACCAAAGCATAATAGTTACTACCAGCTGCAAATGTTTTAAAGACAGAACAAGTTGCCTGCGCTACAATCTATTTGTACGTAGTAAAATGAGGGGGGATTGACAGGTATACATGCAGAATTCTTCTAAGATRATGTATGAAATTTTATCAGCAGTAAAATTAGAGGATGAGTCTTTTCTSTCTTCGATGTCCATATGCAAGAACACAAATGACAATCTGAAAGCTTAATAGGGAGTACCTCCAGTACTGTGATTCTGGTTGGTTTTGCAAGTAAAAGGAAAAGCCAACAGTGAACGTATGCCTTTTCGTTTTAATTCAGGAATTCCAATTTGTTTAGAAAAATGGTCTTGATGAAATAGCACATTTCCTACTTTAGCTGGTGATGACTATGTAACCACTGCTGCATGGGGCAGTAAGTTCTGAAGGTACTTTCCATACACATCATTAAGTGTCAGGTAGAATCACAGAATGGTTGAGGCTGGAAGGAACCTTTGGAGATCATCTAGTCCAACTCCCCTCTGCTCAAGCAGGGTCACCTAGAACACACTGCACAGGATTGCATCCCAGCAGGCTTTCAATATCTCCAGAGAAGGAGACTCCACAACCTCCCTGGGCAACCTGTTCCACGGCTCTGTCACTCTCACAGGAAAGAAGTTTTTCCTCACATTCAGGTGGAACTTCCTGTGGTGCAGTTTGTGCCTGTTGCCTCTTATTCTACCACTTGGCACCACTGGAAAGAGTCTGGTCTCGTCCCCCTGACACCCTCCCTTCAGGTACTTATACACATTGATAAGATCCCCCCCTCAGGCTTCTCTTCCCCAGGCTGAAGAGGCCCAGCTCTCGCAGACGTTCCTCATAGGGCAGGTGCTCCAGCCCTCTGATCATCTTTGTAGCCCTATGCTGGACTCTCTCCAGTAGCTCTGTGTCTCTCTTGTACTGGGGAGCCCAGAACTGGTCACAGGACTTGAGGTGAGGCCTCCCCAGGGCTGAGGAGAGGGTCAGGATCACCTCCCTTGACCTGCTGGCAACACTCTTCCCAACGCACCCCAGGATACYGTTGGCCTTCTTGACCACCAGGGCACATTGCTGGCTCATGGTCAACTTGTCATTCTCCAGCACTCCTAGGTCCTTCTCTGCAGAGCTGCTCTCCAGAAGGTCAGCCCCCAGCTTGTACTGGTGCCTAGGGTTATTTTTCCCTAGCTGCAGGACCCTGCACTTGACCTTGTTGAACCTTAGGAGGTTCCTCTCTGCCCAACTCTCCAGCCTGCCCAGGTCTCTCTGAATGGCAGCACAGCCCTCWGGTGTGTCAGCCACTCCTCCCAGTTTGCTGACGATACCAAACTGTGTGGAGGGGCTGATACATCAGAAGTCTGTCTTTTATGACAGAGTAACATATCAACATCAATAAATATTCTACTGTTGATTATAAGCATTCACTGACTCTATATTTCATAAAAGAGTTTTTCACTGTAAGTTGAGTTAGGAATCTTCCTCTTTTACTTTTGGAATCCTTCACATATTTGGATGAGCGCTTTGTCCGTCCAAAGCCTAGCCTAGACAGAGATAATATAATGATTGCAATTTTAGAGACTTTAAGAGTAAAACAGGGTATAGATTACCAGGTTAGACAAAGAATTAGCATCGGATTGTACATTTACTACTGGCCAATCTGCTTTAAAAAGTATACTGCTAATCATAATTAAATTTGTATTACTGAAACTACTGTCTCCTCTCCACTTCTATGTTGCAGAAAGCTCTACCTGAAGTAGTTCAAAAGAATGAGATTTTTTCAATAGTTAAAAAGGGAATTTAAAAAGTCCAAGCTTGYAATTACCATAGAAACACTGCAAATCACTTAGGTTCTGTGCAATCAAAACCAGAAGGACTAYATCATTTATATTAAGCACCTGGTCTAGTATATGGCAAATGCAATTTTACTGGAGATAAATGCGTACGTATTTTAGAATAGGTAACAGTATCTTAATAAATATATCTGCACAGATTCAAGAGATAGAACATAAATTACASTAAATGGAAGAATGATCCAGCATAATGACTTAAAAAAAGGGCCTCCAGCATCTCAATCAACTATGTAATCTGCAAGTTTCATTTTGCCTGCCTGCAATTCCCTACACAGTTTCAAATGTCTATATTATTTATCTTCACTTCTCCTCCTTAACACATCCAACCAATATTTGAGAAATAGGTAATTCACACCAGTCTGAGGGAGCACACAACCTCATGGGTCAAAAGACAACCCCACCAGAAAATAATTATTAATCAACTACACATTTTTCTTCAATCTACAATAAAATTCAAAATGTTAACATTGGTGGGAGAAATAACAAGCTGCAGGGCATACATTATTCTTATTGATGCATTCTGTGCAATACCTGAGAAATCTGTAGAACTGAAGGCCAGCTGAGCTTCTCAGGCTATAACACATGATAGACCATAGCAGAGTTAAAAATGCTTCATAACATACTACCTACCCACTGAATGGCCACAGSTGTCTATCGTACAGTGCAAATTCATCCCAGTCATGAGACAATGTCCTTAGCAGACAGACAAGCAAGCTGGTGCTGGGCCTGCACCCCTGGGCACCAATGTGTGGTGAGTAACCATGTGCCCTCTCCTGCCTAGGCCACTGCAATTCAAAGTCAAGCAAATTAAGCTTAAATTGTGGCTGGCAGTCAGAAAAGCAATAACTGCTTAAGTTCAGTGGTAGTTTCTGATRGTACCCGTAACTTAAATCTCAATGAAAGAGATTACAGTCAATGCATTTTACCTCATAAATGCAAYGGTAATTCATAAGAAAACAGAGCTGTCCTCTAGGAAGTTAGGAGGATAGGGCAAAACTATCAATTTATCATATTTTGACAGATATCACATGTGACAGTTGCAGCTACATTCAAATCTTTCCACAAGACTTTTCTTTGTATTTAATGAGAGATGAAAGATGCAAATAATTGCTGAGTGGCATTTCCATCATCTATCATTGGTGCTTCTTTCAGCAATGTGACAGGACCTCCAATGCCCAGGGACAAGATGAAGGATTGTTTATTAAGATAAAGTGTGTGCTGGAAAACACAAGCACACTGAAATATCTCTTTAATGAATCTCCATTTGGCATTTGAGAATAGATGCATTATTAGAGCAAGAAAAATGCCAGAAGTTTAATATCAAAAGTATTGTGATCCAGTCATAATAGTGTTCTTTCCCCCATCACTTCACACAAATGCACAAAAACCAGAAATACTTCTCAGGTGTGCAAAATAACATTCTGTATCTCAGATCTTTGTGCTAATGCTATTACTACTCACTGTTATCAGGGTAAAGACAAAGGCTTAGAGGTAAAATTGTAAATCAATAGTTAGTCTGAATGACATGATTACCACAGACGCAAGACAATTACAAGAAGAAAATCTGGGGAGAAGAGACTTGCCTCCTACTCAGGATGCTGACTGTGTTTATCTCCTCAGCCTATTTCCATTATGAGTAACCATCAATAGCGAAGAGGGCAGATACTTTGGTGACTTAAAGGAAATAATAAGGTAAAACATAAGACCCAATGGAATAATCTCTTTCTTTCCACATACATTTTCCCCTTAAGATTGCTGCCTAATAGGTTTTGTTACTAATCTAAGCAGCAATATTATGCATAAATCTAGTTCAGCTTTGGCTTCCCTCTGTCATTTGCCCTTTAGAAAACATATATTTCCAAAGTATGAGGATCCTTAGCTTAGCAGAGCAAAATAAGTCATTTTTCTTTTATAAATACCTGTTAAATTATCTAAACATTTTGCTTCATTTCCCAGTAGACTGGGTTTCTTTTCCTTCCCCACTTTTTTTTTTTTTTTTTTTTTTTT
>NW_028186330.1:1201750-1245157 GCF_003343005.1 Rhea americana
TGTGTGTGTGTGTGTGTGTGTGTGTGTGTTTATGAGACCAAAATTGAAGCTTGAACTATGTGGCACTGTCAGTTTACTGTAAGGAACAATAACTGAGAATAGTTTCTCTAGGGACATATCTGTGGCAAATATCAAGGGCAGAGAGCCTATGGAATGTTTTTTGTCATTTAATATCTTTGTTGTATTTATTATTGATSCTAGCTGTTATATTTTAAACATCTTTCTCACCCATGCACACACATCTGAATATCTTTTCACACATTGCTGCTAAAGGAAGCATATCTGTGACTTTCAAATAAATAACCATAAGCAACACCCTTAAGCAGGTTCAAAAGAAGATTAACAGACAGAAAACCAGTGGGTTCTCTGTACTTCTGAGTCACTTCTCAAGTGACTATGGGGAAATATCCAAGATGGGTGAAGATCCAGGTTCTAATGCAGCCCAGATCAACTTCTTGTGATTTTCTTGAAAGGGATTGCTTGTGCTTACTCCCTTTCTCTTCTGTAAAACAAAGCTATGACTCAATCACCTTTGAAAACTGCAGATGAGCAATGCACTATAAACTCTAAAAATACCTCTCTTTAATTTCAGTTACTTTTAACATTTTATTTGACAACAGTTTTTCTAATGTAGTGTCTACACAGCTCTCTACCATCCAGAGACAGCTGATCCTGGGCTTGCTCAGAAATGAACAACAAATACCCAAAGTTATCTCATTTTCTTCAAATGTGGGATACCACCTTCTCTATAACCACATCTCAAAAGAAACTGACCTATGTCAATAAAAAGGCTCTCTTAAATTATCACAGAGCGAGGGTGGACGGGTATTATTTGTGATATAAACTCTGTTAAAGAAGTAGAAAGGAGGTATACCCAGTAGTTTGAGTGGGATGCCTGTTTCAGAGCCACTTAAAGGCCTTTGAGCTTTAAGGCTGGTCCACAAGAACAGACAAATAGTGAGCCTATGAAGCATCTGAGCAGCATGTTTGTTCTTAGATGATCAAGATTGCCCTGTAACATTGAAAGGGCAGTATACTAGGCACGCTTGTATGTAGCACAAGGGAGCAGTATACAGAGGCACCACAATAGTGGTGATCAGCATTACTCTAGGACTGGAGGCCACCACAGCCATGTCAGTAAGGCACTCTACCTGTAACCGTATGCTTTATATCTCAAGAGATCTGTGATCCATTAAATCTATTAATTTATTGATCTGGACTGAGTCTATATCAATGGGAACTTCCTCTTATTGTGACCCAAGCTGTGTTGCATTGTGTAGACCTCAGAAGCCTCGTGGGCAATACCTCTGGTACTTCCAAGCCACACAAGCACAGCCTTTTTTCAGTTTTGCATTGATAGAGCTGTGGGTAATCTTTTTGCCAGGGGCAACAACAATCTTCTTAATAAGTCTTCATTTGGTTTAAACGGGTTGTGCTTCATAACTTCTGGATTGTATTTTATCACTCATTGCTTCCCAACACCCCACAAGTGTTTTCAGAAAAGCAAGAATACTTTTCTTGATTTTTAAACTAAGAAAAAAAAARGGGGAGAAACATCTGTTCAGCTTGTGTAAGGGAAAATYTCAAGCAGCTGAAATTACAACAGGTCCTTGGTCATCCTTTATTGACTCTACTTCCAAGACCTAGACAATATATGATATCTTGTAGGAAGCTTACAATTCATAAAAGAAACAGTCTACTCATCATTCAAAACCAAACTCTGTCAAATAAGGTCTACTCCTAGCAGACTATTCTGGAGCAGACTAGTGGTCTGCTCTACTCCTAGTATAAACTAGTTAAGCTCCTTGGAATTCTATTGATTTAGACCAAGTTTTGAGTAAATGCAAAATGAGATAATACAATAAAATTCAAAAATTAAGAAATGAATTAATGTCTTTTAGAACAGATACATAGAAAAAAATCAAAACCACATCCAACCTTCACTTTAGTATGTATTGAAAAGATTCTCTCAGTTCATCTAACCAAAACAAACAAGCAAACAAAAACTYACAACTAGATCRGCTCAGATTCCCCAAGCTGAATATGGCATCCTTCAAGTGTGAAGGCATATTGTTGGCACTTTTCATCTTCTCTCTGAGAAAGCCGAGAGCTCAAGGCTCCTTTTATGGGTGTCTATTATTCTGAACAGTACATCTCTTCCAGATGCTTCTTCCCAGCATTTGCTGATTTCTGCATACACTTCAGAAATTCATATATATCTAGGCATAAGCCTTTCAGAACTATACCTGAGTAAAGAATGCATTTATACAATAAACTGAAGTGAATAAAAACAACACTTAGTGGTCCTACTGATAAATATTCCATGTGCTCTTTATAATGTGTACTGGCTGGAAAAGGTTTAATGCTCAAAATTTTGCTTCACATGTTTTGAAAAACACTTTTATATGCACATTTAAGAGGAGAATGCTCTATGTGACTCAGTAGAAGTTCTTAGCGGGGTGAGTTCTTAACAGGCACTAGCTACTGTAACAAATTAACAGATTTGGAAATTATAGAATATTTAGTGTAAAAAACCTGTAATCTGGCTTTTGGGACATGAATGTGGTGATGCCTGGAATTTTAAATCTGTCACAGCTTTTGGTGCATTGAGTCAAGGTTTAAGCTAACACATTTTACTTTATATATGTTACAATCTAAGGGCACACTGCATAGCTAGCTGTTGTCACTCAGATGACATTATAATTCAGCGGTGTGTCCAAGACCTTCATGAACAGAGTGTCAAGAAAAGAAATGCTGCTGATCTTAATGCAAACTTATCCAATAAAAACAAATAAAGGATAACCCCCCCAACTATCTATCATTAAAACTTGTGTAAGTCATCTTCTTAAGAGAAGATTAGAATGCACTGTACCACCAAAATAAAATGTTCTTGTTATGAAGAACTTAATTTTTCTATAAATGCTAAATGTTTGTTACAAAAAGAAAAAGCATTCTGGTAGTAGAAGTGCAAGTGAATTTAATTCAAAAGAGATGTTTAAAATCCAGTAATTTTGTCATGAACCCATAGGATCTGACTATTTTTATTAAACCAATGTCAAGTGATAATACACAAAGTCAGACTTCTGTTATCAGAAAGTATGTTTCCACACCAAAACTGCAAGAMAAGCAATAAAAATTGCATATGCATTGCTTTAAAAGAAATTCATTACTATTCCTATAATGTCATCATTTATAGCRATGTTATGATTTTAGCTCTCATTGGCTTGGAGTAAGCAACACAATTATTTTGTATATATTAGAATCGAATATTTTAACAGAAGATACATTATTATTTAATATAGTTCCACCAAAGAGTAAGACTCTATGAAAAGGATGTTATCTACCCTTAAGAACTTCTTAATTTACTTTGGGAAATGATATTCCTTTGGGGATATTACTGCACAGAAACAATGTCAAGCAGAGCTGATAATAAAAAGAAACATCTCGTCTTCTGGGATGCATTTACTATATATCAAAGCCAAAAGAAAGTCTGGAGGGAAATAAGCAATATGYGCAGAGGGAAAAAAAAATATCTATTTTCTTAAGGAGAGAGATAAAATGCCTAATCAAGATTACAATAATTTTCAATTTGATTCCTGAAACTCAGTGGAAGAAGAGTATTGCAAGTCATGCCCTTATGACCACTCATAATGAAAAGGAATACAGTGTTCTAAAACCACACAGTTTTTTTATGATCCTCTTCTATAAGCTATYTGCCTCTGTAACACACAACTTTAAATCAAAGAACTTCTGACATTAAGGCACAATGTATTAGAATTAGGAAGAAACAAATTAAGTCACTTACAGCAATGTGCCAGACTAGCAGAAAAATGATTTAATTTGTAAATCATTTTCTAAAGACTCAGGAGTAGAGCTGTGCTGCACCTTCTCCAAGTCCCAAATTTCACTTTTCTGGGGAAAAAAAAAAGAAAGAAAAAAAAGAAAAAATACATTGAAACATTGAATAAGTTTCTTGAATGTCTTGGCTAGAGTGGGATGGAAAGTCTCAGATGCAAGAAATACTCAAACAGGATAGAAATATGGTGCATTTGGTTGTGTGTTAGGCTACTTCGGTCCTATTTCTCTGTTCATAATTAAATTGGTTTCTCCTAACAGTATCACTGCTGTGACATAGAGGGCTATACATTAAGTGACATATGTCCCTATATATAAAATATTTTCATTTATACATTGACATGATTTRATATTAATTCTCCTGCAAAAATAGCAGAGAGCATTCACTGCTTACCTAGCAATGATCCTGCTGTTGTCTGAATAGCCAAGTAAAACATACTGAGGGAAGAATTTTTCAGATGAAAAAGAGCAGATAAATGATAAAGAGAAATTAGAATGCAGTAAGATATCAGATAACAAGTCCAGTCTAAMAGAAGTTAAGATGATTTGTTTTAATTGTTACTCTATAATAAAAATAAAGACAATTTATTTTTTAATTGTAACTCTCATTTGAAAAGTAAATAAAAAAAAAAGGCTCAATATTGCTTTATTTGTTCATTGTCTCTCAGCAGTTTCCATACAAGGAAGTGCTCATTTCATATAAAAAGCAAACTTCAAAATCTCTCTACATCCATTCGTTTTTTCACTCCCAAATATAGCCATTATTAGTACAGACACAGATCAATGGGCAAACCATATCACTTGAAAAAATCTTACAGAACTCAGTTAGAAAACCACTCTGAATTTACAGTGACTAGCTTTATAATTCCAGCTTCACCTGCTATTTCATTCTCTCTATAGACAACAGAAAAACATCCTTCAGCGGGCAAAACAGAGATTGTTGAATTCCTAATCTAAACTGGAAGAAATTTTTTCTCTCCATCAGTTATAGCCTCAGGAGACTACTCTCCTGACAAGGCACTAACTTGTCTAGACAACGAAAACAATCTAAGTAAACTACAACGTTGATACTCCAAAAGAAACATTGAAACTTGGTTCACTCTCAGCTTTATGAAGCTTCAAAATCAAAATACTAATCATTTATTTTTGACAGATGAAGAGTCAATATAACTCTGTAAATTCATTAAACAGCAAAAAATCACTCCCATGGAAAGGGTGAGCACACATTAAGATCACACTTTCGTTACACTCTAGCTTACTGTCAAAGGGGGTGGRTGAGTGGTCTCTAAGGTGGTCTGCCATTAGCTTGATGCAAGATGAGCTTCCCTGTTTTTTTTAAAAAAAGAGAGAGGTGGTTCAGTACGGCAATGTAGTCATCATACAAAAAAATTCTATATGAAATTCTATTTCAATAATGCCAGGAGCAACTGTAATTAAAATGCTTCTAATAGTCAAAACCTGCATTTCTTCCAAAAGTAGGACTTTCATCTACCGTACCAGTGGATATTTTGTGACAACAAGACTACCACTTGCATCATAAAAGCAGCACTAAAGATCATGCTGAATTTCATTCAAATATATATTTTAAATATTTCTTGAGAGAACTGAAGTTGGAATGAGAGTCAGTCTTGATCTCATTGAGGAATTATTTGTCACAACTGTCTCATGAAATAAAAATAATTTTTTTTCTTTAATTTTGCAATATACAAAAAATTTCTAAAGGTTAAATAAAATTCCTATTTCCCAGTACATTTTTGAACCATTTTATTTAAATATATTCAGCAAATGGGTTTTGCAAACACATATCGGGATTAATTCCCCATGAATGATTCAGATTTCAGATGAAGTGGGAAATATTCCTTGAAAAAAAAAAAAAAAAAAAAAAAAAAAGGAAAGAAAGCCAAAGAGGATGGATGAATCATATGTGAACTAGAATAGTGCCAGTCAAGAACGGTATACATGTATACATAAGCTTTTGAACTGAAGAGTGGAGAACAGACAACAGGTATGAAGGAGCATGTGGTTTGCAGTGATACTTATCTTACAGTGAAAAGCATAGAAACTCTCTACTCATGAAGGACAAGTAATAGATACAGGAAATTCCAGAGCGCCATTTAAATAGGATGTCTAGAAGAGAAATGGAACACATACTTTAACACCAGCACTAGAAATTTAAGAAATAAGGTAGCAGAAATGAATGTCTAGACCTAAATGAACAAGCACATTGGAAACTTGATGAAAGARAAACAGTCATACGGAAATATCAGGCTACAAGAAATATGCGAAAGAGAGAGTAGGCTGTGCTAATGGTGGAGCACTATACCTTAAAAAGGTTGGTATGATTGGTATAATTGTGGCACTATATACATCTACTCACATCTGCAGTTAAAATGGGAAGGTGCAAAAAAGGGCTACCAGGTATAGAAGGGTTTCTGAACGAGGAACAAGGAAATTGGGTCTCTTCAGATGGGAAAAGTAACAACAGAGGTGGGTATGACAAAGCTCTCTGCAATCAGAGCTCCCTGCACTCTGCTCATGCCCTCTCCCAGGACACCAACTATGAGGAAGCCAGGAGGAGTCAGGTTCAAAATCAACAGGAGGAGGAAATTCTTCAGGCTACAAGATGTTAAACATTTATACAGGCTCAACCTTTACACACGTTCAAGTTCATGGAAGAAAACTATTGACAGCTACTGAACAGAGAAAGATAACATCTAGCTCAGGAGAGTAGATGATTATCAACAGAAGTACATCTACCTGTTCTTGATTTTCCTTTGGGGGCTGATCATGACCACCACTAGTGACTAGATACTGGGCAAATAATCCTTTCGGCCAACCCAGTACMTCTGTTTTTCTGACTGCAATTTCAAAAGTATTTTATTCACAATCAGGTATTTCCTAYCTATCCTTGATCACTGGCCTCACAGTTTATTATCTCTGTCTCCTGAGTGGATGAAACCCAAACGTGAAAAACACAAAAAAGTAATCCTTATCAAGCCTGCATCCTAGCTCAAGTTCAAATATCTCTGCAATATGTTTGCTACACATCATTGTGAGCAAAAGAAACTGCTCCCACCAGAAACGCACAAGCCCATAGTAGAAAGGAAAGGAGTTTATGTATCACTGGCATGTAGAACTTTTTAAACAAAGGCTTACTCTGTCAAAACTTTCTTCTGAGTATTTCCATTCCTCTGAATCTTATTCTGAGAGAGCAAACCGGATATAAAATGCAACCTGTTAGAAATAACAAGAGTATCACTTTTATTTGTACCAATATTAATTTATTATAGCTAGACAGAACAAAATAGAGTATAGAACAAAGTGACTGTTCTTGTCTTTATTTATCCTGGGTGTATCAAACCTATACCTGACCCAGCAAAATCAGTATTCTTTATTCTGAAACAGTCAAGAAAGGCATTAATTTTTCCACTGTTGCCACCGTTATTTCAATTACTCAACCATATATGAAAAAAATATGGAAATGCAAACGTAACCTTCTCAAACTCAACCTCGCTGCAAGGCTTCTGAGCTAGCAAATAATCCATTGACCCATATTGTGGCCACAGATCATTTCGAGTGCCCCCTCTACGAGAAACACGATAGAGTTCCTCCCATCCCCAGAGCCATGGCAGTTTTTCACATCATGTTTTGCACAAAATCCCTTCTAGTGTGACTCCATCAAAATATTTATTTACTTGCTCATAACTTTTCCTAGATGGASCTAGACTTCTATAATCACAAGAAAGAAGAGATCCCATACAACAAAACTGGAGAAGCCAAGAAGCCAACTTATTTTTACAAGTTAATTTGGTGATCAAAAACTTATCTCCACCTTCATCAGCTTCCTCATTTCTTACTACTTCTAGYTCCATTCTTCTCCTTCTCCCCAAAAGGACTCTTCCGCTTCTTATTTTTTGTCTCAGATTTTTCCTGAGATTTTCATCATAGGCTACCTCAAATCTTCCATTCATCATAGGAGATAATTCACCTCTGATTTATCTTTACAGGACTCTGCTCCAAATGTGAGCCCTTCTGAGTTTTCCAGCAAAACTAATATTTCTAGCACAAAAAATGGCAACCATTCCATCACAGGGCCACCTATCAATATGCCCTCACATTGGTACATTTTGATAATCACAAAGCTCAGCATTGTTTTAACATCTGTTCCTATGGAARATACTGTCTTTCTGATGACACTGCTAAAATCCAAGAGGAGCTAGTATAAGTCTATGAATGGGAAGATTAAGAGGGGGCACTGAAATATAAACCGGCTAATAATGCTATAAAATAATGCAATGCTGGCTTGTGGAGCTGAGGTATTAAAAGGAATAAATTCTCTCTATGTCACTATAATGGGGAAAATGCATCAACATAATCTTGCTACTACTGTACAATCAGCCACAGAAGTAACTGTACACAATTTACTTGTCCAACCCTTCTCTTTAGTACTATTTAAGCCCTCTTGTTTTTGCCCCCCTCAAACTCCAGATCACTTGACTACTGTTCTACCGATGACTTATTCTCTCTCTCTGAAACACAATCTCTTATTTATATGCAAGAGACTCTATTACAGCAACTTGGAACAAAGCCTGATTTTATCAAGTAGTTGATTTAAAGGATTTGCATTTCTAAACATTCTGTATGCATTTTAATGTACTTAAATAAGAAAACCATCTGTGCATTTCCTTCTTTATTTGAAACTATGCTTGGCAAACAATCATTACAATTATAAGCAGCATACCATTAAGCGTATGGTTAAATGACAACATATTTACTTATTTCAAGATCAATTCACTTGAAAGCACTGTTTTGATTACTATTAAAATTCATAAACCAAATTTTTTTTTAATAACAAAAGACACCCACATATACAATAAGGCTGCTTTGCCTCAAGAAAAAATACATGACCGTTGTTTGTACATTTAGGATTGCACACGAAATCAGTTCTTTTGGTACAATTCATCATCCCACTTGGCCTCTTTTTCAAGGAAACATTTTACTAAATTCTGAAAATTTCATACATTCTGTCTGGAAAATATTTACAACATTTATATGGACTTAAGGAGACTATCTGAACTGCAGTACTTATTACTGTGGTTCTTACCAGCCCATAATGAAATCATGGTCCCCTCATGCAAGGCATATTGTATCAATGTATGCAATACCYCTTTCACATTTTTGTTGTGCTCTCCAGATGCATGACAAATAACAAGCAGGAGGTCAGAACTTATTATGTGAAAAAGGAACTGGTATACAAAAAATGCACAATTTCTTCTTAGTTTTACTATGGATGGTGATCAAATCTGTCTTTACTAGGAAAAATGCCTGTATAAAACCATGAGAGACTTCATAAGGCTTGTAAAAAAAATATCTGCTGCATTAAGAAATAAAAACACGGTTCCATGAAGTTACTTAATCTGCAAATTCAGCCTTGGATCTGATACTCAAACGACATTCTTTCTTGCACCAGTATACTCCTAGGCTAATGTTAAAATTGGATGGGTGATGCATGAGCAGAATTATTGGGAAAACATATAGAAGTAAGAGGGGAAAGTGGATTTATAAGGAAGATGAGATTTATAACTCCATCTAGTCTCAACTACTTGAATAAGATAATCCTGTATTTTCTTAATTACTCTCCTCTCATGCAATATATTAAATATACTAACAGAAGTCGATCCAGAAACATTTTCATTGATCAGTGTTAAACAAGTACATCTGTAAAACAGCTCTGCTTTATGTCAATGAGAATGCACAGCAATGAACCACAAGGTGTCAGCTTCAAACTGGCAAGAAAATGTGTACATGAAAATAAAAACATTAGGTGGTCACAAAAGCAAGAGAAAGTGATATATCTGAGAGTTTTGGTCCTGAAAGTCCAATTAGAAAGTACACATTTGCAGCAATCATGAAAACTGCAGGAAAGCAATGGAGTTTGGAAAGGGTCAGCTAAAGACATTATGTAACATAAGCAACCCATGTACGTGGTTATTAGTTGCTAGGAACAAGTTACTCTAAACAAAAATAGATCAATTTCTCTCTTTGTGTATTATCTGTCATAGGAGACAACTGCAYAGTTGATGTAAAAAGAGATAGTGCCTTGGATATTTAGTATTTAAAATCCAGTGTGGTGAAGTACAGTTGAAGTTCTCCATTAACCCAAAAGAACTGGAACAGCCTAGGGCACAAATGGACCTTTCCTCATGAGGCTTTTGTAAATAGAAAGTAAGAGGAAATGCTTTCTGCTAACCCATGAGAGCTTGGGCCAATCAGCTCAGCCCAACGAAGTGAATTGATGCAATTTGTTTCCTTTTCCTTATGCTCTCCATGGTCTGTGGGAAGGACCGGCCTTTCTGTCCTATTCACTCTTGCTCTGATAGAGTAAATTTACAGGGCTGTATGGGAAATGGATTTTTTTATAATGCCAGCGTGAAGCCAAGGTACTGGCTAAGTCATCTCTCCTAATTTCTTATGCTCTAGAAATGTATTTGCTTACATCAATAGAGTAAATTCATCAGGAGAACTTAAAAGAAGACAGCTTCAGCCTTTCCTATAGCCCCAGGTTAGACTTGCCTTTGGYATGCAAACCATGGGTTCAGACCCTGATCAAATCCATTACAGACTTCCCAACTCAAGCAAAACACCAGTGTGCAGTGTGTAATTAACCTTGCTAAGGCCTATATAACGAGTGCGTGACAGCTTTAAGATATTTGGCCCTACTTTTACAGTGATCTGTAAAAGATCTTGTTTGCTTAATCCACGATAGCCTGACAAATATTCTGCGCTGCTCTTTACCACTGCCCCATGTATTTCTTCCATAGCCTTCTTAATAAAATCCTAGAGCAAATTCCATCTAGGCCTGGAGATTGGATAGCTTTTATTTGTGCTAAATTACTAAATGCTTCTGCATTACTGATCATGAAATCTTTCAGGATACTACATATTCAGATAGTGTCAGATAGACAGCATATTTTTCTTGATTTCTCAGGTAGATACACTGGAGGACCATTTACATAATTGTCTATTTTGTCATTCTGTTCATCTTCTCTTCTAATCCCTTCATTTAATGTTGTAATTTCTTTCTTCAGAGACCTCTTTGTTTTGTTACCTCAAACAATATACAGTTTTGTATATGCATTTCTATAGGTCTAATTTTAGGTTTACTGGCATTTCTAATGCATTCTTTCTTTATTACTTCCAGTATTCTGCCTACATTCTTTTAATTATTTATGTCCTCTTCTGTTGTTGCTTACTTTTTTCACATAATTGTTGACTTTTATTCCTGTCAAAATTGGTCTAGTGATTTTCTACTCTGTTTAGGCAGAATTGCTTTTTATGTTGAAATTTACATTAACTAGGATATTGCTGAGTCCTTCATGATTCACTTAAGTTCACTTCAGGCCACTGGGCCTGATCTTTTTCTTGGTACAAATAGTCATTGTGTAAAATTTGAAGACAAATAAAATAATAGTAATAAATTTCCTTAATCCAAGACATGGTATAGACAGACATTCCGATGCCTGTTCCCCACCAATTCTCTTTTCTTGGTAAGTATTTACCATTTCACTTTTACATACTAATTTAAAATTTAATTCAGCATTTGTCATTTCATCATCTCCAAGAGAGACAAACAACAGTAGCTTGCCCTTTGTATGAGTCATGTGGCACAAAAAACTCTCAGCACTTCCCTGTGTCATGAGCCCAACTGTCTAGCCTAGGACGCAGCATGCAGGAGATAAGCGAAACACAGCAATGCTCCAGCAATTTCTGTTCTGACTTCTGTGCCACAGGCATCATTCTGAGGAACTCAGAGCCAACAAAGATGTTTCAAGTCCAGAATTAAGGACCCCCTCTGAACAGCTAGACTAAAAGGATTCTAAATGAATAATGAYTCAGGCCTTGAGGGAAGATTTTACRTAAAACGTAAATTACACCAGCTTAGACGCCTTCAGCCTAATCTCTGATTTTGCCTTTCTCTGCTGTAATGCAAGCCATAATAGATTGATCCACTTTACTCTTTTAATTATACACATCTAATGAATATTACTAAGCTCTGTTCCCCTCTCATATTCTTTCTGTGTGACCTGAGCTAACAGCCTCAATGCTGGATCCCTAATGATCCATAGGCAATGAGCCTTATAACTTCCTCTTGCCAAACAAGCTTTAATTTTCATTTGAGATGATTTTATTATACTTTAGTATTGCAAACGCAAGCATGTCTTTTGTTTTCTTTGTTAGTAGGGTTTCCATTTTCAGTGCTTTATCTGCTCCTCTTCCATGGAATTTTTCCAGGTATAGTAAGTTTTTCAGTTTAATGAATTCCCTACTCTTAACTGGGAGGAACAGGTGAATAGGTTAGCAGGCTGACTCATGAAAGGTATTCAGAAGTATATGGTACAGGGATGATATTTTACAATGCTTAAAAACATCTGGCATTGAAATGAGAACATTGGTATCTGGTTTTAGTTGGCTTAAGGGTCTATTCGCTCTGACAGAAGTATGGTGTCCTTCATTTACCTCTGAACACTGAGAGCTTTTTAAAGAATTTTTCTTTTGTGTGTCTCAGATTGAGAAGGGCTAGCCCTCCTCCACAGRTTTACTCCTTACAGTTATTATTATCCTTTCTTTCCCATTCAGATCACATGTTGAGGCCATAGGTCTTGGGATTTTTGCTTCACCATATCAGCTCCCATTGTTCGGGGAAAGAAAATTTGTGATTAGGACAGGCATAGCTAAAAAAACACTGCGAAATCTGCCTGGYCAAGGCTGAACATGACAGGGATGATGCAATGCAATTAAGTATTTCTGTCTTGAGCTGATTGGCAGCTTTTGTCATAACTGATAGCTACGGTGAATATTCAGCAGGAAATCAATGTTCCAGTCCACYGTGAATTATGGAGATGGATAGAATTCTATTATGCTTTCAATGGGACTCAGTGAGGCTGTTAATGATGCCAGATACCGGACCAGACACTGGGGTAGAACATATCTGCCTCTTAAGTGCTCTTCACTACTAACCTGCCTCACATTAGCTTGTATTCAAGAGTGGGTATGAGGTGAGGAAATGTCACTATTAAAACTGAGATAGTGATAGAAGAACACAAAGAAATAAGTAGTAATGCACTGTATGAGTTCTTTGGGCAGATTTTGCCTTCTGGAATTGAGAACTTTCTCCATCATCTCAACATAAACTAATGACGCATATGTATAATACAGTCTAATTTGCAGTATTCCATCTYATCTGACACATGATGTTGACCTGTGGAATTAACTTTCCCCATAGTCAGCTGTACTACTGTCAAAATATATWATCAACATTACCAGAGCTTACCTGACAACTTCCAGACAGATTTTCAGTACGCTTCTACATTAGAGACGGTGCTAATAGCTTCCAAGATGCCACCAGAAGGGCAAAGATAATTAGATACTCCTCAAAGTTCTGTAAACATATCTTCAAAAAAAGCAATAAAATTCCTCATCTCCATTAAAGAAAGATTTCACTGAATATGTCTACCCACAATCCTAAGAAAAAGCATAAGAACTTTTGCAAAAAAAAAAAAAATCTTTTTAATGGAAAATTGAAGTACTGAATTTCCTCAGCGTATACTTACATATACAGAATATACAAGCAACAGAAATGAACAAATATTTCTGACTTGATAACACCAGATGTTAGAAATGTTCCACTAGCTGGTGAGCTRAGAAAATAAGTAGGAAAAAGTCTTTGATAGATCTGGTCAGTTTAGCAGGCTGTAACTGTCAGCAGCCTCTCAGAGAATGTACTGTAGTGACGAAGGTGCAGACTAGGGATGGTTGATGAGATCTATTTGATTGGGAGCTGTGAAGATTTTAGTGCTGTTGGAATGTACTGTCATCCAACAGAAGAGCCACAGGAATAACATAGCCTACTAATATTAATCTTATCCCATCTGCAGYCCTGAATCCAGAAGGCTCTTCGATCTCACAGACAAGACTTTGATCTGTGCTGCTCTAAGAAGGCATAGCAATGTAGCAAATGTACAATGACAAATACTACTAATCCTGATTTCGGTAGCCATGAAGAAAGCTGCTGCTTTCCCTTCGGGCAATGCACATCTCTTCAGAGGGCTCAGCCACTAAAAAAATTGGGATATTCTCCTATCATAGTTCATCTATCCAGTTGAACATCTCTACATCAAATAGTAAAAAATCATGCATATATATGCATAAGTAATTAAAGAGATCTTTTTTAAAAACTAATACAAGGTTCAGACGCTTAGATACAGATTTGCAGAAGTATAGGCTTCCAAGACTATCTTTACCTGTGGAGCAGGAAGAATTATTGTTCTTGGGCTCCCTGTCTAGCCAGTGGTAACTTCCAGAAGTGTGTATAGGACTCAAACAGCAGGAGAGTAGGGTGCACTCAGTTACCTAGCCTTGCTAGCCAGATTCACTGGAGTGAACTAATAATAATAACTAGTTTGCTAATTTTTCAGAACCCTTCCTTAATATCTACTGCTTAATATTGCTGCTTAATAAACAAGTTCTGTAAACAAGAAATTCATTCTTATACATGAAGAGGATGAAAACATCCCTGAATATATCTTCATCAATTCTGTCAGTTTGCATTAAAGAAAAGTTCACATTCTTTTAATAGAATGGATGGGAACAGTACGTTACCTCCAACATCAACATAATCTCTATACCTACATGACTTCATGAATATGCACTGGAGGCTAAGTTATTGATTTGTTTCATTATCTGAATTCAGAGTCCCTTCTTTTAGCAGGTTCCTACAATTCACACTAGTAGGAATCAGACCTCATCTATCTTAAACTCATCCCATTCAACAGCTTCATGAAAAGAACAAGATATTTATTAAGTGTACAATCATCTATTAATGCAAGGCAAATATATAACTGAATATCATCCTTATATTGAATACATTGCAGTTCCTAGTTTTATTGTGGATTTCCTGTTTCCTATATTCCTATGAATTTAATATATCACATCAAATATAATCAGGTATTTACAGAAGAGGACTTAAGAAAAGGAGTTCAGGCCAAAAACAGCTAGACAGTTACTCAAGACTTCCCTATGAAAATGAATTAAAAATATTCACGAGTAACCCTATCAGCTCCCATCAGTGAATGCTTACACATACCACAGAATTAATTAATAATGTCAGATGGTTCCATGTGGTCAATTACCCCAAATGCTTTCCATAACATATGATTAAAGCATATACTGTATTTATGACTAGGATTAAACCTAAAAGAAGATGATATCCTAAAGCAGGTTCTACTCCATATTCAGATGGAAACTCAATTCAGAAACATCTAGGGAATCAAGGAGTTCAAGAGACTTCAAGAATTTACCAAAATCATTCTGTATGATGGTACTCCTAACATGGTAGATTGAGTATGGGTTGATGAACAGCAAGATTACCATGGTCAGGTAGTGGTTTCAAAAACACGAAGGGCATTTTCGCTGCCTCAGGAAATGTAGGTGCCAACACTTTTCTTTTAATAGTTGCATTGTAGTAGCCTTTCTCAGCCAAGAGAAAAGACAGAGGTTTTGACACGAGGAATCCATAGAGGTAGCACGATCTCAGTGACTAACACTAGTAGAAGGAGAATTAATCCTAGTCCTGTCAAGCATTTGCTCTGTCCCCAGGAAATAAAGCGTTTTGCTTGGAATCAAGTCAATTACCTTATGGGCACACTTCATACTGAGACAAACTTGACCCAATAATCTGTCACAGCCATCAAACATTTAGTGGTCTTCAAGAAAATTTCCTCTGAGAAAAATATTGAACTCCACCTCTCTGGTCACAGCCCAGGACCTCTGTACCATGTACCATGGGAAGAAGCATGTGAAGAAAATGGCGTGGGACTGGTGCAGCAGCACTGGGGGGGGGGGGAGGGGAAGGGGAGAGGAAAGGGGGAGGGAAGGATCTCCCCAGTCTTGCTGGTAGGACATCACATGCCTGCACAGCTGTCTTCTATTGGGGTTGGGGGCAAGCTGCAAAGAGCCTCCTCAGGCCTCACTTGGGGCTCAGGACTGGTGAAGTTCAGGTCATCGGTCCCTGCCCAGTCATGGCCTGGCCCCAGCCCTCTCCCATCCCGACCTGCCAGTGTGACATCCCAGTCTTGGACCCTGGCTGTGCTGCCTCCAGGGCTGGCCCCGCTGCCGGAGACTTGGACTGCTCCAAAGGAGAACATCTCCCATCAAATTACAAAACAGTTGTAGCTCCTAGAAAAGAAGCAAACAACTGATTTTCCAAAATGGAAATTTCCAAAATGGAGTTTAGGCAGCTAAATCAGTCTAATGAGAAACTACTTAGCATGTCTTATGCTGTCCTTAACAACTGTGGCCTATATTGCTCCATAATTGTCACAAACTTTAGCTATCTCAGCATCTTTAGTTCTTACCACTATGATTTTCTTTATAGCTATGGAGGAAAAAAGTGCCTTAGCAAAATTATCCTTTCATTCTACTTAAGATTATACTCAACAAAATGAACATACATTCTTAGTCCTGTTAACAACGCAAGATGATTTTTGTACCTGAGGCTGCAATTTGAAAGTACAGCCACAGTCACTGTCTCCTTCTCATTTTGTAACTTATAGTAGGCTGGAATAATGGTCCTTATGCACTATTATATTTCTAAAAAATACATGTATTTATATTTCCTATATTCAAACATGTAATTGTCCAAACTTCTTTTATTTGAGAATCTCAAATCTGATTTCAAAATGTTTAAACACAGAGCTGCATGTTCACTTACAGCAGGATTTAGTTCACAAACATATCTTATGTGCCTACTCATCCCTCTACAATCTCTTTTATTCATTGAATAATCTCATTGGCACTTTCTCATTCACTGCATATTTCTTGCCACGCATCCCTGTCAGATCTCAGGAAAAAAAGTCTTTGTTCTTTTTGATATTAAAGTTACCATGGAGTAGTATATTCTGATATATTTTCAGTGAGCTAGAAAATGCCCTACACTTTTTTTTATATATATAGACAAGGGACAGAAAACAACTTTTATAAAAGTTGATTTTTTTTTTCCTATAACAGATACCCTGAAAACCTAGTCAACAAGTGTCTTCTAGACTATAAATCTGGAATTAATTCAATTTTTATTTGAGCTTTCAGTTTGCTTTTATGATGGGTTTTCACAGCAACAACTAGTGAAATATAAGTCCACACTATTGAGGCAATGAGTAAGCACAGATTTCATGTGCTAGTGTGCAAATAGCTTTCGGTTAAGACTGTCTCATCTTGGGGAAAAGAGAATTCTCCCAATCCCAGATGTGTTGAATAATCTCCTAAGAGACTCCATAAGACTCCTTCCACAAGAGGGAAAAATCTTATGTTGATAAAAAGCACATAAAATATCCAGAAGAATATTTTGCAACTACTAGATATCATTTGCTGAAGGAAACAGTAAAGGCCCTGGCCTGATTAGTCTTTATCAACCTTCTTAATTTTACATGAAAAACTTTTTGGCACATTACATTCATTTCCATGTATTCTTTTTCATAATCTGCATTATACAAATCACAAGGCACAGTGACTATTTTAAGATTTATACTTTATTCTTAATGACATGCTGAAGAATCATTCACCCCATCTGCCACTAATTCAACATTCATAATTTGTGCCTAGGCCACTTGTACCTGACAATATATCTGGGGAGGGTACCATAAGACAGCATGGCCACTCAAGGGGACAGGAACTAAATCCTGTCTAGCAGGATAGCAGTATCTTGAGATGAAATTGTGCTGACTTCTATCACAGGAAGCATTGCAAATCCAGCACTTCCCCATAACCTCTATGTGTACCGTATGACAGGCCTCAGAACTTGTCTTACTTAAATCAATTAGTAACCCATAAATTTGGCCAAAAAGAACGATTATACAGTCCTTATGATGAGTGAGTGATGCACTCACTCATTCCCATGAGAGTCAAAGAGGCTCCTCAAACTCTCTGCAAGCTGAACCTGCCTACAGTCAGAACTGTACCTGTAGAACAAAGAATATAAACAGCAATATGTAGACACGTATTGGCCTTCAGAATTCTGAAACACCAACAATATTTGATTCTGCTCAAAATAAGGTCTCCGGAGCTGCAATTTATCCTATCCACTAAAAAAAATCAATTTTGTTAATAATGATCCAATTTCATAATTGTCAATGAGAAGAAAACACAGGAACTGTGCACTACTGGCTTTCAGATTTGCATCCTGTATTTTATGGAAGATTAAGGTGATGCTCAGACAGTTTCTTTGTAAAGAAATGATTCCTCCTTCCATTTTATTTAAGATTTTTATTCTCCTTTGCTTTAACAATTTCAAAACTCTAAACCAAGTTTAAAGAAACACAAGAAACCAATTGTGCAAGTATTCAAGGCCATCAGCTCCTCAGTAGGCATTTTCCAAGAGAAATAAAAAACAAACTGTAAGGAGATGATACATGTACAGCAGGCTACAGCTCACTGTTGCCCTACTTCAGGATTTCATTGCAAGAAAAAGAAGTTGCATAAAAATGCAAATGGTATTGTCCATTTCTTGTAGTTTCTTAGCACACTGGCATACTTATGTATCTAAGGCACCAATTTACAAGCTAGATTATCACAAATTCATTCAACAAAGAGTATCCTGCCATCTAAAGCAAGGTTCAGGAACATAAACCTGACAATATCAAGAAAGCCATTATGAACAATGAGGCCTGTGCTATGTTCAAGTTCGGAGCTATTTTGGCTTCAGTTTATATTGTTGTGAAATTGAAGCAGGCAATATCTTCAGATAGGGATAAAAATAAACAAAAAAGAAGTTGAAATCTACACATCAGAAAAAGTATTTGTGACTAGGCTTATACAGCATGCCCTGTTGCACACTCCCACGAGATAAGCAGGTCTGAAACTATTTCAGAGGTGATAATAGCATAAGCCCTCATCCTGAGAAGTAATTAATATGAACATCTGATTTGTGTTCTCTGTATCTATCACTCATTATTCCAGATGCTATCACCCACGAAAGCACCCAGTCTCCTAACTGAACAGTCCAGGTCTATCCCATCTCACTTTACATAGGATGTTTTCTCACGTTTTGTATTCCTCAGTTGTCTCCTTTCTTCATTTTTTCCCCCTTTTTCTCCTTAAGAGTGACTGTTACAGAAGGCAGTAGGGCATAATATTGATTTATATAATAGCAGACTATCAGTGCAAGTTTGACCTCCTGCTTTAAATTGCAGGCTACCAGACTCCTACAGCTTACTCTGATTGCCTTGTCTAAAATAGGGTATATATCCACTCTGCAGTCAAAAATGGGACTGCAGCTTGTGTAGACATGTCTGAGCTAGCTTTAAATGAGCTAGGTTGGGTAAGGAAGGCAGAGTAGTTCAGCACAGACTACAAAGCCCTCCTGAGAAGCTGTGTAAATATTTGGGCAATTAGCCAAGGCTAAGCTCTATGTTGCCTTGGCTACACTGCCTGGAGTACCTGAACTGGCTCTTTTAAAATGATCTTGGGTTACGTACAGGAGCTGGAGTCACAGCAGCCCTGCTGGGCAGCCCTAACCCTCGGTTCAACCAGGGGCAACAGCGAACGGACAGGAGCAACCTCAGCTCTATATCCTTTGTTACTTGTTCAATAAAGTGCAGTTTGAAAACAGGGGGCTTTCATTTATCACAAAGATTTTACACTGATTGAGTTCCCTGGAAAACAGAAGTCTCCACAGAGCRGAGAGTACAGCGCCTACACTCTGTACTGTGTTGGGCTATGTACACCGAGCATGCGTATGTAACACAGTGCAGAAGCATTTTTCTTTAAATGCAGGTATCAGCATGCTGCTTTTTTCGAAAATAAGTTCTTATTTATGTGTCTAAATACGCGGCTTTAAGAACCTAAGTTGAGGCATCCATTTTCCGTCATACTTTTATTTCAACCTCTATACGGTGCTCTACGTGACAGATGCTCAATTCCCCACCTCTGATTCCGGCTTTCAGTGTGGACTGTTAGCTTGTTCCTCTTCCAAGATACAAAACAGGGCTCCAGATAAACTCTGAAAATACTGCTGACATATAAGCAAGCATAAGAGCACAAGCGTAACTATGGGTCTTTGTGTGGAGTCTAGCATTTAAAATATCCTCTCTCAGTAGGTATGATTAATTACCTGTCGATAGCCCCAGTGCACAAATAATTTATGTGCATCTTTGCTGCAAAATCTATGTAGAAAATTAAAAGAAAAATGCATCTTAGGCAAGTGTAGCAATCTGCTAGATTCTGATCCTGTGATTTAAGTGTCTACTAGCCCATAAACCTTTGTAGGACACACTTACTTGGAAGTAAGGCCTGAAGGACGAATTCCAAGTGAACATCAGATTCTGAAATGCTTCTGATTTAGATCCATGCACTGAAAAGAAACAAAACACTCAAGTTATATTTCCTGGAATATATAAAAAGGTTTTGCATTTGAACTATCTCATAAAAGGGATTGTTGGATTTATACTCTAATGTTAACGAGTGCAGGACACAAGACATAATGTTTTCAAGCATTTTGAAAACACTTGCAAATGTTTGACTCAGGGTAACTCAAGTGCATATAGTTCACTTACCTAAAAAAAACGGAGACACCTGATTTTTCCATATTCAGATCCACAAAGTATCAAAATTGGCATGCAGATTCAGATCACAGATGAATGGAAAACAGCCATGTTGCAGCTAACTGGATATCCATAGTGCTAACACATAACACTAAAACTTCCATTCACTAAGAAAAAAACAAACCATCATCCATTTTCGCTAGGTCACTTACTTATGCTGCTTCTACAATAAAATAATAAGATTGTAAATACAAGCTAGGTGCCACACTTTATTAATGTTAGTCTGAATATAAGAGTAGTATCTAGAGACTCCAACAAAGATGAGGGCATGGTTATACAAGGAAATTATACAAATGCACTGTAAAGCTATATTCAGGAGAAGAAAAAGCTAGGAAGGCAGAAACATCAATATCTCCATTCTGCATAGGTGTAACATGGCACAAAAAGATTTAATTAATTGCCAGGTCTGCTGAACGATGCAAGTAGAACTTGGGTGTGAAATGAAACTGCAGACCAAAAAGATGTGCCCTGGTCTGCAATTAAGTAAGGAATCAAGTTCTAATTTACTAAATCTGAGTTGAAGGCACTAAGTAAAATGAACAAATAATAACCCCTGGCTCTCTCTCCTCCCACCCCCCAAAGAACTGAAAAAACTCATCAGCATTTCATCAGTCTTATCCCTTGTATTTCAAAAGATAACACTAATGACATGTTAAATGACATAGAACATGTTTGATTGTTTTGAATTCATTTGAGACAGGTAGCAAATGCTTGATTTGATTTTGTTTTTGTATAAGAGTAAAGGCTCTCATTTTCAAGGAGCTGCACAACAGGGACACAATTTATGTGAAAAAAATGTCAAAAAATACAGTTCTTCCATATCATTGCTTTGAACTGGTGGTTTAGGAAGTTAGTTCTGATGATGTAAATATAAACAAAGTCTGCAAGCTTAAAAGCTACCTTCATCTTATGCTGAACAGAATGCAAACTGAATTTTAAAACCAAAAAGATAGGGCTGCAGAGTTGTATTGGCAGCAGATCTAATTTTCAGGCTGCCCTCAGGCACCAGGACCAGCAGAATATTTTGTGTAGAGGATTATTATCTGATCCCTGTTTCAAGCTCAGAGTTTGCACTGTGCTTCGCTCTCTATGGATAAACATCCCCTGGTCCCACAGACGAAGTGAGGCACCCTGCTTTGTGACTTCAAATACCTTCCTTAAGGTTAGGCGTAACACGGTAATGCTCAAGATTGTCAAGACAAACAAAGGAGAATACAGAGAACAGTTGAATCACCACCTTCACTTTTGTGCCATGATTTCTCTTTGTTTTGTTACCATTATTTTTCAATCAGAAGCACCATGCAGAGGAATATATAATATATGACCAATGCATGTCAAGATCAGATAGTCAACAGTTGTCTTAGTGTAACTAAATTTGAAAATAGGGAAAATAAAACAGGACTGTTTAAGGGTGGGTGAGACATAAGAAAGGATAAGATTTATACTTTACTCCACAAGCTTAGGAGTTATTTGATTGTATGACTTTTCTACTGCTGCTGATGCATCTTCTTTGCCTCTTATGACACCTTTCATCCGTGTTTTTATCTAGCAGGGAATTACAATATCTTTATTGCTCTCAACACTAGTATTAACAGAAGAGTTGGGGAGCAGGCCACGTTTGCATATATAAAAGTGCTTTTTTGTAAAGTTATTCTTTAGCACTCCAAACTCTTATATCACAAGAGGGAACGGAAAGCCTTAAGTTTTATTGTTCCCAGACAAACCTCATTACAGTAACTTTCAAAGGAACCTTACCAAAGAAATTCATTATTTAAATAAAATGAAGCATGATTAGTGATGGAAAAAAGCACTAACAAGAAGCTAAGCTTATCTGCTTTTCATATCCTGAACATCATTYTTTTTGAAATGATCCCAGAAATGATCCTTATTTTCTACTTACTTTACCAGCACTACATTATGTTTCTTTTTAACATGAGCAAAAGTTTATAGGTAGGTTTATCGAATGGAGGTCAGCCTAGATTAAAACAGTGCTTTTTTTACCTTGTGAAATAAAATTTAACTGAATAAAAACAATCAATTCATTGCTTTTTCTTGATAATTATAATTGTTTCTATAGTTTATTGCAACTATTATCTATTTTGTAATTTGAACTAACAAGCCATGGAATATCAAGTCAGAGTTTCAGGACTTTCAGGCAAGAGGAAAATCCAGGGAATATTTTCTACTTTCCCTTCCATGCTACTGTTTATGTTGGAAATATTTAAATGCAAATTAGTCATAGATGACCAGTCCTGTCCCTGGCTTATCACAAAAATGAGTCTGATTATTAACTGTATATTACATTTCATCATTGTCACATTGAATCAAAAACATAACAGGTGTCTGCTTTGTCTAGCAATGTATCAACAGTTTCTATTTATTTACACACAAGTGTGCACACACACGCGAATACTCACTCTAAGGATTATTACTGACTGGAAGAAAGAGAGGAAAGAAAAGACTTTAAAGACTACACTTTCTCTCAGCACTTGTTAAATATTTAAAAGTAATGTTCATAACTATTTTCAAATATGCTGTTCTTCACTGGACATTCTAGAGAAACCCTTTGCAGAAAGCACAGAATTGACTTATGAAAAAAATGAGAAAGCTTACAGCGAGGAGGAATAAATGAGACACGAGCTGAGTTTCAAGGAAGCTTTCAAAGCCTCTGATAATGAAGATTATTTAGTAAGAAGCATACTTTTGTCTTCTCAAATGTGCTTGGTGCAAGATTTCTGCCCTTACTGAGAAGGCAGGCCTAGCATTTTATTAGCGAGCACACAGAACAGATTCCCATGACGATTCAACTTCATGACAAACAGAAGAAAAAATTAGATTGGACAGGAAAAATTGTCTATATAAAGGACTTTCAAAGTTAACATTAGCTCTTTATAATAGCTACAATCTTGATTGGCAACCTGAAGAAACAGGCGGGTAATTGAAGAGACTTAARTTAGGATCAATGACTGAAGTTTTAAGTGCTAATCAGAATTATAGCACTGATCGATTTTGAGCAATTTTAAGCCTGCTAMTCAAAAGATCTGGACTGACAATTATTAAAGCATTAAAATAATGAGTTCAGGAAGAAACAAAGGGTATTGATCAGAACTGAGGAGGGAAAGAGGAGAAGAAAAGACAGAATCTTCTGAATTTCAGAATGAAAAATATTCCTCAGGTGATGGAAAAGCAAGTTCGCTGATGCCCAAATGTAGGCATTAAATAAAAGCTTAATTAGAAAAAAAACTCCAAGACTATTAAGTTTAGATGACTTTGCTGCAGTTGAAGAGTGGTGATAGTGGGAATTTTTCATAGTGAATAATGTATTCAGAATTAATAAACGTTTCTGGTTGAACTTAAATTATCTAAACAGTACACAGGTCTAGAGATGTTACCTAGACATTTCATAGGAACATGTCAGCCTTTGGAGTGCTGTTTTCTGTGACTTTTTCTGATGGCATTGACCACTTCTAATTCACTGCTTCTAGCAGGAAAATCCCATGCTTCCGAAATATTCCCATGTGCAAAGGGAGCCCATAAGGGCCAAAGATCTGTCTCAGAAATTTTTCTGGCCATTTTGCATGGAGAGGGAAAGATAGGGAAATATCTTACAATCCACTACACAAAGAAAAAGCACATGTATGTTAAGCAAATATTCATCAGAAACAGGATGACACACGTAATAACATCTGAATAAATTTGGAGAGAAACTTAATTTAGAACCACTGGAAAAGCACATGTGGTGAATGTGCAGATTAGGACATTTTGAGTCAAACTGATATCTGTCCACTCCAGTCAACACAATGCTTTGACCCTTGCTGTTTTTTGAAACAAGAACGCACAGTGACTACAAATAGTCTCTGAGTAGCAGCAAGTTTGGATTCCTGCACAGACTCTGCCCACTGGGGAAACTGAAGTTTAAAAACATAGCCTTGAAYCCAGATTAACACCCATGAGTCCTTCCCATCTTGCCTAGCAAAAAGTACAAACTAGCAACAGCTTTAATAAGACAACTTTCTAAATCCTCAGCAGCATTATAACACGAGACTAATAACACCATCCGTTTTTGCACAGCACTGGGTCAGTTGTTTGACAACAAAAACCAACTGAATTACTGTTTTGACATCTTGTATATTGAAAAGTGATTGAATAAAAGGGGCAGGGGAAAAATAGTGTCCAACAAGTTCTACTTTCTGGATAGCTTTTGTTGCAGTTTCAAACCATTGACTGGAGATACACATAGTTGCCCTTAGTTATCACTCTGAAATGCAAACATGCTCCAAACCACTTAATGCCACTTGCACTTTCAGTTCTATTTTTTGCTGGCTTTGTAGGATAAAGCTCTTCATGGAAATGACAGAGCTTCTAGTATATGCATCAGTTATTCTCTGGCTCCCTCAGTAGAATCATCCCTGACCTACTTTCCTCTATTTTTTCCATCTGCACTTCTAATTATGTTCCTATTTACGGGACTGCCATTTGATGCCTTTCATTTCTTGCTTGAAAATGCTTATTATGCTGGAACTCTCTATTACTGACTTTTCCAGATTCCATTATTTTGAGACTTCCCTACATGTTATTACGAATCATGCTATTCAGAGTACCAACTAATGGCAAACTCGGAATGGGACAGCCTCGTACAGGCTCTCAAACGGTAGAGGGAAGTGAATGACTGCAGCTCTGAAGATCTAAAGATCAAGCCACAACTGAAATCATTCTCCTTAATAACCTTTTTTTAAAAAAATAAAAAATAAAATAAAAAAAAAAGTGAAAAAGTGAACATTATACTTTAACCAGATGGGAAGCTGTAGGCAAGATATGAGCTTTAGCCAAGTTGTTCTAGTACACCTCTGGCAGTGAAAAAATATTTTCAAGCATTTATAAGGAGAGATTAGCTGAAGAAACTAGTGGTGAGGGTCAAGTCTTTTTGATGGTAAAGGTACTTTTTTTGCATGCCAGTTAAATACAAAGACACTGAAAGGGCTTTGTTTTCCTCACACTAAGTGAAATAACCATATACGCTTCCTTTAGAGACACTCTAGACCTCCGCAGAAGATGAATCCTATATGTTTTATGATGAGAGGCAGAAATCTAGAGAGACAACTTCCTACAGAGAATACCACAAGACAAAGGAGTGTTATTCTTAAATTGCATATTCTGAAAATGAGGCAAATAAAGAAGAGATCTGCAGATGATACTGGCTGAAACCATAAAACCTGCAACAGTATGCATGGGAAAAATAAATAACTTTTAAGAGAATACTTCTGGTATGTTACGGCCAAAGCAGTATTCTCCATTTTATTTATTTAAGATAYAGTGCCAAATCCTCAGCTGCTGTAAACCAGCATTATTTCATTGAACTGAATAGGGCTTCATTAATTTATACCAGTAGAATGTTTGGTCAATAAAATTTACAATCAGTGGAGCAGATGGCAGGCAGAAAGATTAAGGTACTCAGTGAATTTAGCCAAAAGAGAAAGAGAGAGTCTAAAGAAGCACAGCCTTTATTCTTWAAAAAAAAAATAAACTAAATAATCTCATTCAGAAAATTGTGAAGGGACAGGGACAGATGCGTGAGGATTATCTGAGACTGTGTCACTTAAAAGAACCCAAGTACAGACTCAAACTTAAGGATGTTTTATAATTTAAAAGGAGACAASTAGAATCATCTTCAGGGGACCATTCAAAACATCAGTATGCTCAAGTGGATGCTCTCCAAATTTTTATCAAATAGCTCGCACAGCCTGTCCTTCATGCACTCTGACATGACTGTAGTAGTGTACTTTTGCAGGAGACACTGGCATTTTAAGTGGCAAATATTTTTTGTTCATTTGTTTCAATAATGACAGTTAATTTCTGGAGGCAAGACATCAAAGAGACCTAAGAAGAACTGTATATATTAATATGACTCTCACTGTACAGCTGGAGGAACCAAKGTTCTGCAGTTCTGCATTGCCAATTAACTTCTACAAGAAAGTACTKGGGGTATTTTTTTTAGATGTCAATCTCAGTTTAAAAAATTATATACCTATGATTCATAGATCATCATGAACTTCTTTACTCCAAGCATACGAGAGCATGAATTTGAGTAATATGAAGTATAAATAATTGCAAGTGTAATCTACAATTATCCACAAATTTGTGTACACAAAGCTCCTTGTGAAGATTTTATTAGAAAGAGGAGGAGTAYGCGAAGTTAAAATATTAAGAATGCTTTGCTCCCCTAGGTATCTAGTCAGCTCTTCTTCAATCTTAGTTTTAATTCAAGCAAGTCAGCATGCTGGATATTCTTCCGATGTACAAGCAAGGTATTATTTATACAGCTATGCATATCTGACAAGCATTTGTCATTAGCACCTATTACCAGACCTTAACAGGGATAAATGAAATACTGAAGAGTTCTGGAGATGGGCAGGCATGTGTGTCTGGGGCAAAGACAGGGGGATAATTACAAAACTAGTTTTCTGCTCCAGCTCTGAGAAACTCAACAGAAAGAGATCTTACCTTTGCTATTATTAAGTAAAATTATGACATTGATATAATTAGAGGGACACAAACAATGCTGCATTTCTCATCCTTTGGATTTAAATCATTCTGGACATTTTTTTGAGTACATTTCCTCGCCATACAGGATTTCTACCTGTTTTAATGACTTAAAACAGAATTCTATTACTTTTTTAAGTTCAATATATAATGTGCCTGTGTGAGCRTATATACATATAAAATTTTATAAAAGCTCCAAGTATCAATTCCACTGCTCCTCAACTCCACCAAAAGCCCCAGCCCTCAGCACTGCAAATACTGGGAACTTTATAAACCGTGGCAAGGATCCCCCCCAGAGAAAGAAAGGAGGTGGCACCTTAACCATCTCATGAAATACATCAGGAGAAAGCAGTAAACAGAGCAGAATTCTCAAATCTTCTTTCTGGTTTCCTGAACACACTTCACATTCTGTCTTTATGTTGCTTTAAAGCTTTCTCAAATTAAAGATATCAACATAAACCATGCAAAATGTGCTGCCTTGAGTATCACAATCCTGTGCATTCATAAGCTCTCCTTGGGTCTCCTCCTCCCTCCCATCAGTTCCGTCTTCCCCAAGTCTTCACTTCTCTTCTCWGTTTCTTTGGCAAGCAAGACAAGACAGTATGTTGCTTGTCTCTGCGCACAAGATGAAAGCCTTCCATTTCTTCCCCTTCTGCCTGATGCTGATGTTGCAACACAAAATACACTTTCAAGATGAAAAGTCTATAAAAAGTCAGCACGCACTACAGAATTTCTCTTCTGTTGCTGACTATAGGAATTCACAAACATAAGGAACAGTGAACACCCAACCATATGCTGCAGTTACACTGACAATTTCTCTTGTGATATCATGTGCCACAACAATAAAGCACTTTATGAAGCTGATTTAAAAACAATCTATTATAATAAAYCACAGTATTCTGTGTCAACATTTTCATACAGCCTTCTTAAATATCCTAAATTATTTTCCAATGGCTCTTGCACAAGCAAAGAGGTAGAGCTACTAAATCCCATTAACAACCACCTTAACTACAGACATCTTCCTCTGTAGAGGAAGATGATTCAGTGCCTTAAAATTCTTAAGGGGAGCTTGCCAAAAAGCTAGTGCAGCAAAACTTATCAACTGAAGAATATGATTGAATGCAACAGAATAATGCAGTAAAGAAATGACTTAAAACAGGAAGGCTAGCATTACTGGGAGGAGTTCGCCTTWAGACTGACACACAGATATCCTCCTCTTTCTGTAAGATTTCTTGGAAACATGTGAAAACAGCTACACTGATTAGAAATCTCTCTGAGGGTAGAAACTGGTAGTTTCTGCATTCCTCAGAACAGTTCACAGGGGAAATAAGATATTTGTATATATTCTACCTTACATCTTTGTGCCCCAACATGCTGTCACTCAATTCTCAGAATGGTTCCCTCTTTACCTTCTTATGAAGGACTTCCAGTTTGCATTTCCAGAGCTAGGTGCTTAAGTAAAAAAAAACAAAAAAACAAAAAAAACATTAGTTAATACATCCCTCCATATCTCAGATATCAAAGCAATAGAAATTCTGTTAGTGCCAAAGTACAGAAAGCAAGTATAGAATGCTTTTATAAATAAAATCTTATCTACATCGATTCTCTTTCCTCGTCTCAGTATTTTCAGATTTTTAAATATATTGGCTATATTGCAGGACCTTAAAAGTATTAGATGTAAAAAGAATCATTTATCAAATGTCAGAATACAACAACAGGAAATAAAGGTGCTTCCTTCAATTGAATTAATTAAACAGGAATAAATTACACAGTCTATTAGAGCAATGGACAGAACTGAGCAAAGTATAGGCAACTTCAAGGCCAGAGGCACAGCTGTTGATGGCAGCAGAGTTTTAATAAAAACTGTTCCTGACATATATTTTTTTGCTGCTTAACATTGAGAGTTCTTTAACTTCATTTAAAAGAATAAATGAGAAGGATACCACCACGTGCTATTGTTCTTCCAATCCCAAGTAGAGTTGTAGAGAGCAAATCAAGAGGAAAGTTAGAAAATTAGTCCAGAGGAAGGATGGTTAGTTAAGTGAGAAAATTACCACAATAAAAGACAAGTTGAAAAGGTAAAAGACAAGTTGAAAAAGGTAAATAAATAAATAAATAAATAAAGACAGAAAGAAAAATTTTGTTATTATTTTATGGTTATGTAACTTGAGATAACTGATGTACATTATGTGAAACACTGTTTTCGAGTAGTGCTACAGAATTTGCTAAAATTTAGATTTGTCAGGTTTCTTTCTGGGTTTGGATACAAAGGACTCCAATAACGCACAGTAGTAATTATTAGTGTGCTATGACTGCAACTATTTTTGCAAAGTGCCAGGATGATGGAACACAGTATGATTACTAAGATCACAGAGAACATAAAACTGAGGCAGAGTTCAGGTAAATTAGAGGACTCCCTAAAGAATTTCCTATCTTTGTTCAATTCACTTTGGCTTGCTCTGATGATTGCTTCCAAATCTTTAAGTACTACAAGCTTTCCTCAAAAGGGGCATGAATACACCTGTCTGTTTGTAGGTGTGGAGATAATACTACCAGGGAGAACCAAATCATAGATTTTTTTTTTTTTAATCTCTCAAATTTCCTTTTCATTTTGGAAGCTCAGTTGATCATGGTGCTAGAAGAGTTGGACAGGGAAATGCAATAGAATGAAATTAGAGAAAATACAGCTTGTACTAGACTACCCCCAAAACTGAGAAAAACTCACTGTTTGGAAGTTGAGTAGAGAGATGAAGCATCTTAGAGGGAAAGCTGGGAGTCAGTCTCATAAATTCTCCTTGTGTTCTTTTGCTGATTCACTGTGATTAAGCATAAACAAACTAATGCCTCCAGGCTTTAATGTACTTATCAGTACCCCGAACATAACAGTGCTTCTGCACCTCACAAGGCTTAGGGAATAACAAGTTGAAGCCTAGAGAGTCTTTTATATCAGACTTTKTGATTCCATTACTCCTATGCCAGAGTACTGCTGTCAAGATTATGATTACTCTGAACAYACAAAAGCAGCTCCTAGAGGCTGCATCTGACATCAGCTTTGCACTTGTGTGATGCACTGAGCATACACATAGAAAGCTGAGAGTACCAGCCATACACAAGTTTGCCAGTCCAAGGAAGGATTTGCACCTCATCCTTCTTAAGCATAGTTTATCCTTTAAAAAAATACACCAAAAATAACTTCAAGATATAAATTTCCCCTTTTTCCCCTTGCCCAGGATAGGCTATATGAAACTAGACACTTTTCCTCTTGTACAATCCATGCCTCCCATCAATAATAACCTCTCTCCTGGAGCTTCTTCCTCTCACTGTACTCAGTGAGTGTACTTGACTCCTTCCCAGCTGTGACTGGTTTCCCCTTACGATGGTCATACACCTATGAAGGGTACATCTTTAAAAAAAGTCCATGTCTGAATAAGGCTGGTTATCTGCCTTACATCTTAAAGTCCAYGTTGCTGTACTTATGCTGAATTGTCGTCTGTGTTTTCACCAGTTTCTGAAGCCCRAGTCAAAGAAATGGGAGACCAAGAGGGCCTACCATTCAGTCAGTGGTAAAGAAGTGGTACCATAAGGGCTCTTGGCATCACTCTCTGGCCATTCACAGCTGTACAATAGTTCTTGTTTATGATTCTTTAAAAGTGTGCAAAGAGGAGTATTAGACAGGAAATTGCCTTTCAATCAGAAAGTCAGTTAAAACAACAACATAAAGTTAAAACCTGCTCAGTGAACTACTACTTCATCGAAATAGTTCTCTTTTGCATTTTTTACGTTTTCTAAGACAACAAAGGACTCTTAAGAGACACTCCTAAGGGAGGAAACAAAGTTCCAGATCTTTTTAAGGAGTTAAACTGTTGCAAATGTAGGGCCAGAATTGGTAATTCCCTGTTTGCAATGGAATTTGCCTAAGATTAGAAAAAATCATGGGCAAACATCTTTAATTCACTGAGGCACCCAAGTAGGAGCTTAGGTGTCCAAAGTTCCCTATATTGGTGACAAAAGGCTAAGGTGACCATGCTTCTAACTCAAGATTTGCAGCTAAGTAYGTCAAATTAGATTAGCTGAATCTGGACCAGAGTACGGAAAGACATCATGTTCTTTAATATGAACAGATTAATACACAGCCAASACCCAACTAGAAAATCATACCAAAACAATTGTCAGCTCTAAGAGGTTTAGGTTCAGATTGATTCCTAAGCCACATCTTATTGCCGATCTAAAAGCTCATACTTACTTATCGCAGTTCATTTTTCACGCATTCACAGCTTCTAGAGCATTTAATCCTTGGCCTTTCATGCAGAAGAGAACCTAGTGTTATGCATCAGGAAATAACTTACATGAATATCTATTTCTTAATAACATCCAATATTTCCAGATCATACAAATCTTTTTAAGTAAAGAACTTAAAACTTTACTGTTTAAGTAAAGAACTTAAGGAAAGTTTTCAATTTGATGAAATCATCACATTTTTAAAGAGAAGCAAGGGGTATAACTGCTTTACTGAGGTATCTTCTATTATCTAAACAATCTAAAACTGTCAAAAGTCTCTGATTTGTGAGTCATATGGAGCACAGATTCTGCTTCCGGCAAGGGGAATCGTTTTGGTCAAATGATGTAAAGCTGTACCAGTCATGGAACATAGCAGCACGCATAAGATAGATAAAATAGGTTATTATTATTTCCTAGGCACTGAAGTTGGCAAAACTCCTCACTATGTTGTGAAGAAAGCTCCCCTTTTTAAGGTTTTTCTTAGTATACAATTTAAATTAACTCAACAYTGAGAACCAAATACAGACAAAAGGGAAAAAAAGGAAATACACAACAAAAAGAAAAGATTATCCTATTAATCAGTAAGAAAAAGCAGATATTCATCTTGACGATTTGTCTCACTGCCTTTTTCTTTGACATTAGCATATGCAGTCTCAAATGAATTAAGGACTGCAAATCTCCATAAAACAAAAAAGACAAAAAACCTAAAAGTATACAACACGTTCTCTCTTTCAGTACTGCTGCTATATATACCTTGAAGGGTATTCCAAACTTGACCCTCAAGCCATTTCCTAACTACCGAGTTCTACAAAGTCAGAAACCCCTCAAACTACGAATTTAAAGATATAGCTATAACATTAACTATTGTGCGCTTAAGGCGGGTGCAGCTATGATAAAAGAAATATCCCTGGTGTTCTTTATGGTTAGTTCCTAATGCATTACACTTTATATGAGCTTCAATTCAAAAAGCAGCTGCATGAAGCAGTTCTCAGGGCAACTTTATGATTGTATAGCCTATGGGTTATGTTAAAAAAAAATTGTCCTCAATCTTAAACTATGATTAACTCAGAAAAGCTTTTTATTAGCAAGCAAACAGAATCATTTGTAGTTTATGRGCCTGACTTGTTTCCACCAAAAAAAATGCTAAAACTCCTACCAACTTAAAAAGTGCARTATCTTGCTTTTCATAAGAATATACATGTTTGCCATCCTCTATCACTCACTCTAAATGTTTCAAAATGACCAGTTTCCCTTTTGTCATTAGAAGAACACATTTCTGGACACATGAAGGAAAAGTTGACTAGGGACCAGCAACATGGATTAGCCAAGATAAATCATGCCTGACCTGCCTGATTGCCTCTTATGATAAAATGATGGTATTTCTGGATAAGGAGAAAGCAATGGGTGTCATTTACCTTGACTTTAGCAAGGCTAAACACATTCAAAATTCTCCTAGAGTATTCTTTTATCCAAGTCAGGATGTTATAGTATGGACAAGCGGACAATAACATGAGGAAAAGAAATGGTTGGATGATCGGGCTTRTAAGGCTATGGTTAATGGGTCAAGTTCTACCTGGAGGCCTGTAACAAACAAAATATCAAAAGGGTCTATCCTGGGATCTGTCCTGTTTAACATCTCTATTAATGACCTGGAAGAAGTGATGGAAAGCACACTCATCAGGTTCCCAGATGACACCAAATTGGAGGGAACACCCAGTGTGCTCCAAGACAGAGCTGCTATTCAGGGGGACTCAGAGAGGCTAGACGAATTAGCCAAGAGCAACCTCAGGAAATTCAGCAGGGATAAATTCAAAGGGATAAAACTAGGAGGAGTGGTTGATATATCAGATGTTGTGATGCCATTTAGAGGGACCTCCATAAGTCAGCAAAAAGGACAGAGAGGAACCTCTWGAAGTTCAATAAAGGGAAGTGCAAAGTTTTGCATGTGGGGATAAACAACTGAATGCACTAGTATAGGCTGGGAGATGACYAGCTGGAAAACAGCTTTGCAGAGAAGGACCTGGGGGTCCTGCTGTACAAATTGAATGCGAGCCAGCAATGTGTTCTCACTGTGAAGAAGGCCAATAATATCCTGGGCTGCATTAGGAAGAGTGTGGCCAGCAGGTCAAAAGATGTGATCCTTCCCCTCTCCTCAGTCCTGCTGAGGCCACATCTGGAGTACTTTGTCCTATGCCAGGCTCCACAGTACGAGAGAGAGATGGAGATCCTGGAGCAAGTCCAGCAAAGGGCCACAAAGATGATCAAAAGACTAGAGCATCTCTCATATGAGGAGAGACAGAGAGCTGAGACTGTTCAGCCTGGAGAAGAGAAGACTCAAGGAAGATCTTATTAATGTTTATAAATATCTGATGAAGGATATAAAGAGGATGGGCTAAACTCTTTTCAGTAACAGGACAAGACACAATAGGCACAAATTAAAACACAGAAAACACTGTCCTGAGGTTCCTTCCAAATCAGATTAGATACTGAGACATAAATGGAGAAAAATAGGAATAGACAAAGGGAGCGAGGAGTTGGGAATATCACGTCAAAATAAAGTCAGACTGGAGCAGTGAGAATGTAATCAAGAGGACATTTAACAGGACTTCTTTAGAAGTCAGCCATATAATTCTCATCCTCACAGGCCATAAAGTGCCTCAAAGTTTTATCTGTTGCACACATGAAAGGTTTCTTCCAGCCCTCTCAAACTTTCCATCTCTTATATCACAAGGGATGCACCCTTGACAGTCGGAGGTTTATAAAGTTAATAGTTGTGAATTCTTACTGGCCACATCAAACCTTGTTACCAATAGGCATAAATCAGCAATTTTACCAAGAGCTAGGTCTCTAGTCAGCCAATCACTAGTCATTAGCTAGCCAGCTAGTGGGAGCTGCATTTCCAAGTATTTTAATCACTTGGTAAGTATTCTGCAAGATTCCCACCTAGGATAAGTGGCTAATCAATTAAAGCTCCAATAAGACAAAACAGCTCTAAAGCATTAGACCTGAAGATGGCTTTCAACCTTTACGTAAATGACGTTTGAATTCTGTAATGCTGCTTCACACATGCAAGTGCTAAATTGAGGTCACAAAGAAAACCCTCCTCTAATTCCTCAGTGCTTGGCTTTGTAAACATAAAGTCACTTTGAGTCTAGGAGATACATACAGAGCTTCTGGACTTGACTGGAGCCAATGAGGGCCCCAGGCAAAGGCAAAGCCCTGAGCATCTTCCTCGCTCACATCTAAGCCCCACATTGGAGGACAGACATCCAACACTATCAGATCTAACCCAGAAAGGACTCATGCAGCGTCAGCCTTTGTACAACTGGCATAGTTGCTTCCTCATTTAAAATGCTCTGTTCATGCAGGATATCTATTACTGTCTTGAAAATGTCCTGAGCAAGTGTTTTCATGCCTGTCAGAATTAGTACTTTCCAGGAAGAACTGAAAATTATTCTTTCCTTGGTCAGTGTGCCCCTTCCTTGAAACATGATGCATGGAGGACATTTTGAAAGGCATAGCATCTTTATACCTTAGGCATCTCTTCATATTATTGGAACTYTTTGTACTCTCCTGTGTCAAAAGCTCATTTTTTCTTCTCAGATTACTTCCATACACAAACCACTAAAAGGCCAAATAATATTCTATATACTGTACAAAAAGATAACTTTTTAAAWTGAAATCATACTTCCATATAATGGTTCACCCCAAACGGCTCTCCTAAGATCATGCTTGATCTTTCTCCAATTCCTTCCTCACTATCTCAGTTACTGTGTCTTGAAATTACAAACAATAAAATCCACTTATAAAAGGTGGAATTGCACCTCTAAGGTATCCTTTTATGATAACGGCAAGAAAAATAAGTAGAATTGCTCATTTAATTCTCTCTGAGAACAGGCTCTTTCTGTTGTGTTCCAGTATTGTTCATTTAGTTGTAATTTGACTGTTCTCTCAGCACTAATTTTACAGATGTGGAAAAAAACCCAACATACATACAATATTAATGCTAAAAAGTACAGATATCTCACAGAGTTCAAGAGGCTGTTGCAAAATTAGAAAGAGTGGGAGGGCTTTAAACAAGTAACTTTAGTACAGTTCAGAATCTAAGATCTAGATATTTGGTGCCTAGATGGAGGACATAGATGGTGCCATAGATGGAGGAAACCCCAAAGAAGACAATCTGAATATCCTCAAAATGTCCTGGAAGTATTTTAAGACCCTATTAATCCCAGGAAGGCCTTTTCTTTTAAGTTATGTTGAGGTAATCTTCATGAGGATAACCATTCTGGGAAATGAGGGTCACCAAAGTAAATGAGCAGCTCRTGCTTTTGTTAAACTAGTTTGCATGTGCATCTCATCCCTAATTACTGCAAATGAATTAACTCAAGGAGCAGTACCTCTCTATAAACTTCATAGAGAAGCTCTTTAAAAAATTAATAACCAACTACATCTACGTGTTGATGCTTACAAGCACCAACATAAATTGTGCAAATCCATAACAATAGTAATAAGCCAGAGAAAACTAACAGTCAGAGAACTAGTCAGCATGCCTACAATCATGGGATTTGCAGCACTGGACCCTTTTGTAAGGTTAAATGAAATCTTCAGCTAAATTTAATGTCTTCAGAAAATGGCCCTTGTCAGCATCATCAGGGAAGGATTCTCACATTTAGCACTCTAACTTATTTGAAGAGCCTTTTTTTAGGGCTTGTCTATAGGCAGTAAGTCTGTCCACGAGCATAATCTTGACCATCCAAACACAAYGTGCTCTGCTTAGCTTTAATAAGTCCCACATTTCATTTTACCAGATGCATTACCGTTAGTCAACTATGAAGATAAGTGGATCATTTCCCTGTTTGCCTTGGATGAGCTGGGTAGTAGGTCTAATGCTATTTCCCCTTTAGTCATTCACACATCTTCAGCAGAACTACTTCCAGCTGCATTGGAGAGAGGAGAGGGGAACTCACCAGCAATTTTAATATTATTTGCTCAAGTACTGAAATAAAACTGATGATATGGTTCCACTTCCTAATGGAGGTCTGTCCATCACAAACATTGGTGAATAGTTCATGAAGCATGACGTTACACACTAAGAGCATTGATCTGGCTTTAAGCTATTTGTAAACAATGTATTAGTTCATCTCTGCAAATTTATAAAAGATGTCCTCGTTTGGTCATAGTCAGATTGCTAATCTGTTAAACAGGAGACAAACTTTTAATTTCAAACAATTATAATCTTATCATTCCAGGTATCCCTTCTTTATTCAGAGGACTGCTTTTTAAAATCCTGCTTGAAAAAAACTAAGAAAAAAAAATACTCTAAGTTGCTGTTTTCATTCACAAACATTAAAGAACAACAAGTATTTTGATGCTTTTCACTGTTTGTTAAATGTTATGTTGTGCTAACCTCATGAAGTTGTGGTTCTTTGTGATGAACATTAACAGATCAAAGATATTGGCAACCATCTTTAATAGATTTGGGGAAGAAAAAACACTAATGACTCAGCTACATATGGAAATATTTTGCAGTGAAAACACTTCTTCAAACTGTGCTTGTTTTGATGCCAAAAACAATGTTCAGGAAAAATTGTCTGTTGCCTTCTAGTGTTAAGGTAATTGGTACATACCGTTTGCAGAATTTTTGTTGATGCTCCCATTGTATAGAGTATTATCATGAGAGAGTGGATACAAATTATAACGCATACAACTGGCAATTTGGAGACTTCTTAATGGCCCAAAGTAAATAATAGGCTATTACATAACAACAAAAATATATAATGTATCAAAATCCCTACCTAAACTTAGAAGACTTCACAGCTGTAGGAAAAACACAGCCCCAGACTTGATGCACTCAGAGGTCCAGCTGTGGTGGCACAGCTATACCCTGTACAGTAGAAAAACTATTTGCTTTCCCTCCAAACCCACTGCTACATCAATAGCAGCTGCATTTCACTAGAGTAACYGTGCTAGGAGCCTCTAGCATCACAGATGGTGCCTCACATCCTCATTCAACTTTGACATACTGGCAGAGCTCAATATTAGAGACATGGTCTAAGTCACCTGAAGTATGAGGCAAATAAAGCCAAAGCTTGACTGTTTCTCTGACAAATAGGGCCAATCTGCAGCGGTGGGTGGCACAGCGTCTGAAAACCAAGGTAGTGCCACGCTTGAAATTCTGTGCACTGCACAAGGAAAAGGTACTCGCGACACTGTGAATGTAAACACTGCAGCCCACACGATACCGGGTCTGGTGCGCTCGAGCACCACGCTTTATTTCCACGAGCTGAGCCGATCGGAAATGACTCCGCGTTGCGARCGACGAGCAGTGCTGCCTCTCCAGGGGGCTGTGCGCGAGCGCGTTAGATTCTCCCTCACTTCCATTCACTCCCTTCATCTATCAAAGGCGGGCAGCGACGCAAGTAGTGTTTTTAAAATGCATACCCAGCTCAATCCTCTCAAGCATCAAAACAAAGCTCAAGGAATACTTATGCCRTTAAAGGGATGGGCTTCCTTAAGTAAAGAAATAGTGATTGTCTAGGGCAGACTGAGAAAAGCACAGAGGCAGGAAGCACTTGTAACGTCAAATATTCAAGCAGAACTAAGTTGAYCCAACTGCAACATATCTGTCTATACATAGATAAAAGAAAACAAGCTCTGTTCCTCTCTCTAGCAGTAACTCAAAAGGAGGGACACTGAGCTGGATCTTTGAAGTCCATGGCAAAACTTTATCCAATATTGTATAGAGATAAAAAGATTGAGCTTGTACTTTTTTGATCATAGATGAATTGCCTGATTTTAAGACTTGCCAAACACCTGCAGCTTTTATACAAGTGAACACTGTGAAAAAAAAAAAAAGTCAATCTCTTCTCTCTGAAAGTCTCTGACAATAGGTCCGTAATTGTTAAAACAGCAGTGTATCTGGAATATTAATGTGATGGGCTAAAATATTACCTATATTTAAGATGGCAAGTTCACTTGATCGTTGCTCTGTAAGCACATGTATATGAAAGAGTCACATACACAAGTAATTTACCCAACAGAGCCACTTCACTTTTTCTTTGTATGACACACAATCACATATAACAGAGCAATAAATTGAGGGCATGTGGCCACATCAATTTTTCCAGTTATGATTTTAAATAAATAGAAATTCTCCCTTTTCACAATTGTTATTTTCAAACCTTTCTGATCTGCATCATTATGTAAATACTGAATTGCCACAGTAGAGTTAACAATTATTAGGATATTTGAAAACTCTTCTGCTTTTCTTTTTCAGTCAGAACATATGAAAGTGATTCTTTTTTTCCTCTATAAGAAAGAGCTAATTTWAAAAACTGCACTTATGAAAAAATATCTAATTAATGTTTTTTTTTTTTTTTGAAAACATGTAAAGAAAATGCATTCTGTGGCTTTGAATAAGTAGAGGCTTTAAGTACATTAAAGGAGGGAAACTTTCATTATTATCCTGGATAATTTACAAATATTGAGACCTATTTAATCTGAGATTTCTTGTCCAATGATTTCAATTAGTTCATATGGAGAACTGCAATGGAGAAAAAGTATATAGAGAAGCATGTCTAAAGGCTACCTTCCAAGAATAGTTGGAATCCCAGAAACCTTTAGAAGACATAACAGAATAAAAGATCTAGAATGTGAAAGATCTCATAATTTTACCTGCCTCATGATTGTGAAAGAATGGAAGACTGCAAACAAATAAAAGGTGTATCAAAAGTATTAAAAATAAACAGAAAAAAGTTAGATACATTCAAAATCAATGTTAAACTTCCACTTTGAACAGTGAAGGTAATTAATACTTGAGAGAGCTTACCTAAGGCTATGGCAGTTTCTCCACCCTGAAAACCTGGACACTCAGTTGCCTTCTTTTTCATGTGATTTGCTCTGACTCAGCAAGTAGCTACAGGTTTGAGACAGAAGATGAAGTCAGTTGAGATCTGATCTGCAGATAGTCAGAGCAGATGATCAAAATAGTCTTTAAAACAGCCCATAACCTGGGAAACTGTGACAATAGTGGCCTGCATAACTGCAGAGAGTTTGATTTCAGAAAGGGATAAAGGACTAGAGCAAATTCACCATGGTCTTTGGACCCAGTTAGGAAATGCTCCAAGGATGAACTTACCTTTCCACCTTCCAATCTGGAGAAACATTGTAAGCATGTGTTAAATTTCCAGCATGAATTTATCTCTCCTTGTCTTCACTGAGGTGCAAGTATTGCAGTTAAACTTGTATTTTAATGCTGTCCTGAAGAGGAATATTTTTCTAAACTGGGACCTGAGACAATTGAATTAATCCACAGGAGCAACATCATGTTGTTGGACTACCCTGAGGAGGAGTAAGCTTCAGTACGAAACTTTTACTAAGTAATAATAGTAGTAATTCTTGTCTTACCTTCTCAGTCAAGCACCTAGACATCAAGAGTAGTTCAAGCCTTGAATCGGGGCTTCCAAAAGCCTTCCTGACACCTGTCCTCCCATCCATACTTCAGATCTGATTTGAAATAAAGTTTAATTTCCATAAATAGGAATACTTAGAACCAATTATTTAGAGTACAATTACATGAAAGTGTTAAAGGATGGCCAAGGGCAGTGCACACATCATGCCAAGAAATGCTTCTGCAGAGGGAATTGCCACTTGAAGGGAAGACCTCTAAGCRTGGAGGGAATCACATCACTATGGCAGCTCTAGCACTGCAGCAGAGTCACCAAGAATGCACCAGGATATTGCACAGCAAATCACTGTTTGACCACATCACGTGTTGGGCTACAGTAAAATCACAGGACTGAGTCCTGCTAGCTGTCTCCTTGCTATCTGAATATTGTCCTAAGAAACTAGCTAGGTCTGATAAGACACTAGGAAGTGAGATTCTTCTGTCCAGTAATCATGTCATCATATTATATGTTGACAGTAATAGCAGAAAACTGTTGGATGATTAAAATGCAGGCCTGCAGAAATGCTAGGTAATTTAGAGGCAACAGCTACTGGGGGGCTGCAGCTTATAAAACAGAGGCATTTTGATGAACAAGACTAGAAGATCAAACCTCTTTGCATTTCAAATAAAAACTTGTCTTTGTTCTCACACCAGTAGAGATGAAAGCAATTTCTTAATTTCTGTGGACTCATTGAAGTCACCAAAGCCCCTTAACAACAGCTGCTGAGAAACCAAGGAAGTAACTGAAAAATTAGGCAACCAAGGCCAGTTATCAGCTGGTAAACTGGCTTACTTCTTTTTAATGCAGCAATACTGACAAAGAAAGCTGGAGTATAACAAAGATCAACAAACACAGTCAAGAAATAAACCCAAGCTTGGATAGATTTTTTTATTATTATTATTTTTAAGGAAGAATTTAATTGCAAGGCAGAAGCTACCTGAATTACACGATGAGCACACAAATACTGAAGTCAAAAACACTGTCTGCATGCACTAGAGAGCTACTAAAGAGTTCCACATCTTGCTACATATTAGTTTTCATACCACCATTAGCCTTATGAGGTGAAAACTAGTTTTTCTGGTCATAATATTGCTGGTTTGTTTTACAGAAGTGCTGCATCATTCAGTCAGCCCTTGGAAAACCTTTTTCTTATTCAGCTGTGAATATTGAATTTGTGTGAAGTAGAGGAAAGGAAACAATCCAAGGTAGTGCATCAACAGTGAAGGGGAAAAGGAATTTGGCCTTGCTGACAACCAGTGACAAACGAAAGATCAATACAACCACCAGGCGAGTTGTGAAATGGCTGCTGCTATGGAAATGAAACGGATGGGGAAAAAAGCATGCAGAGTTGCTTCCCACTATGCCCCTAGAAGAGACAACTGTATAAGGCGGTTTATCCTGTCCCTTGCTGACAGGGCTGTAAAGTCCAAATACAGCATCTCTCAGCAATCCAGGAGAGTCAGACCTCAGRCTATCACTACTGGGTAGCACCTAGTGCGCATATTTCCTCGAATACTACTATTTTAGTGCAAGGACTGCAGCCAGCTGCCTGTCCTGAAGTTCACTATAGGCCTAATTATGTAAGCGAAACTCTGCAGTCACCTTAGCCATCTTAGGCAGACTTCCCAACCCGAGCATCAAACTGCTTCTCCAAACTTGGCCTGGTCTTCATTCATCCAAAGTAATGCTTTCAGATTTCTAGAAATGCACAGGAGAACAGGAAAGAGAGCAGTTAAATTTATTTACTGTCATGATCATATGGTGCCACATGAAAAACAAGCTTTTTCAGTAGCAGTAGAATTGCATTTACAATTCATTGTACAGGCAAAGTTCTTCCCGAATCCCAGCAGGAGTTAACCAGTAATATGCAGCCCACTGAGATGAAAATATGTCCCCAAACGTCTTTTGACAAGGCTACCTACTGGTATGTAGGAGAACACGCAAGTGGGCTAATTCAGTTAGGCAAAACATCTGTTTATAGRCACAGGGTCAGTTTTAAGCATAATTATTCTGCAATGCTATATTTTACCAGAATTTATTATCATATCTAGCAAACCTTAATATTAATGTGAGTGAACAYAGGGAACACTAGAGAAAATACTTCTTTATCTGCAATAGCCTCTTAGTGCATCCTCCTTTCTTGTTTTATTTTACTTTTTTTCCTAGTATAGAAAGATTTAGGTCAGGAAATATTGTTCATAGGTAACAACTAGTTCAGTTGCAAATCCTGCTTGGAATGCACACATTCTTGGCAGGTTAGTGTTTGCCTAAAGGGATCTCTGATGAACAGAAACAGGGACTTTGGTTTCCATCACAGTCAATCCGTTAGCTTTGGCCTACATGAACACCCGCCCAACGTGTTCAGAGACATGAAAGCAAAGGCAGGCTATCCTCTCAAAACAAAAAAGAAAATGGGGAAATTTTTTAAATTTTGGTAGTATTTTGAGATCGCTTTCGTTTTTTTGTTTTTTAATGATATCACAGCTTCTGTTGTAATTACCTGCCTGGTATGACAACTCCTACTCTCAAAGGATTGCTGCTCGTTCAAGAACTTTGCCTTCTTGCTCCCTCTAGTGTTCCCGAGACATCGGGCGCAGTTTTACCGTTCCCTAGTCAGAATGTTTTTCTCGCTACTTCCATTTCCATCATGTCCAACCAAAGTGACCTGACAGGAAAGGACACCGAGACTGACTTTATTATAGCAATAATTTGAAACGTAAACCTTCACCTGGCATGCCGTTAAGTAATCCCAACTGTAGTAAGGTCCTTTACATCACTCAAATTAGTAAAGCTTATCACTGGCAGACAAAGCAGTGTTTGGACTTGGGAGAGACAAAGTGCAAACATATGCATTACCACAGCTGCTTATTAAAGACTATTTTAATTGGACTTTRGTATCATATACTCCAGCTGTGATCAGCAACTAAATTTTCCTATAAACAAGAGTGTGGCTGCATGTTGTATTTAGCTACGTCAGTTAATTGCATCAGTATGCAAAAACATAAAACTAGTGATTCTCAACTTCAAGAAAATAGGTCTCAGGCTTAAAAGAGAACCTCCACTAGCTGTTGTTGTTAACGCTTACAGCCTGCTTTCATGTTAGCAGCTAGAAGGTGGTGAACTTACTGAATAATAAATGTCTGAACTATTTGGTTATATAGGAAAAGCATTACTGCTACATTTGCACAGGATAGTAAGCAGCAAATTCACATAGTTGCCAAAAATCACTGCGATAGCCTGTTAAAGGGTCTTTATTTTTAGAAAGAAAAGTTGCAAACCTAAGATCCAAACATTAATACACATGACATTGCTTGTAACTGCAGCGTACTAAAATGATGCTGCTCCCTCAGCACCTCAGTGCACCTCAGTGGAACAAGATAAACTCTGAAACATCGAGCTAGCAAGACAAGACTGTGTTAATTAGTTTCCTGATGAATATGAGTACTTACAGTATAAACATCTGCACAATCTACTGTGGAAAACAAATTATTCTGGTGAGAAAAYATGGGCAAAATCTAGACAACTAGTATCTGCCATTTTTTTCAATCTGACTTCTGCCAGGGGCAASGCAGAAACATCCCCAGGCAATAAAACGCAAAAGGGACCAAATAGTCTTCTGCTCCATCAGCACAATC
>NW_028186330.1:1245247-1303610 GCF_003343005.1 Rhea americana
AATCATCTTGGATCAGAAGTTTATCAAGTATAATCCTGTAGAAAAAATCTTTTGCTATATCTATGTTACTGTATCAATTTTATCAAAGACAATAGCCTTTTTAATAATATTTATCTATTTCAAGTTTCCATTCTTAATTGAATGTCATATTCTGTAACAATATACCTGAGAGCAAAAGTTTGCACTTGCATACTTAGATTTAAATTCTATTGTCTTCACTGGTGCCAAAGTCTTGGAAGGCAGATAACTCAACTCCTACATATAAGGAATAACTTTATTCTAGTGATGAATAGCGCAAAGTTTTAGCTTCGTGCCTAACGTTGACTCACTGATACAGTGATAGATCCTTTTGATACCTTTTGATGTATCTTTTGAGAAATCAATTCAAAACATTTTAAAGTGTCAATGTAATGCTGTCTTAACAAACAGGGTCATAGTACCTTCTTTATAAAATCAATTTCATTTGAATCAAGAAAATGAGTCATCCTTATTCCCTCCTCCTGTATCTAATATTTCTGGCTGCTGATAGTCTGGTTTCAGATCAAAGCAAGATAAAAGTGAATTAAAGATTCTTCTAATCTGTTATTCACATCTGACTAGAAATATATTTCCTTTTACCTACTGAATATTATTTCATATATTTTGTTTTACTGAGTTTTCGTAAGAAAATGGAATACAATCTATTTGCTGAATACGAGATTGTGTTTAAACTTAATAAATATTTGTCTGCACCTCCAGATAAAAACAAAACCTCTACAAGGGTAAGTAATGAACTGCAAGAATCAGCAATATATCTATTAGCAAAATGATCATTTATTTGGTCAAATTTTTAGGATAATGAAGTATGGATTTTTCAAAGGGATTAATTTTCAGAGTCTTCATTTGGCAGATAAACAAAAATCAGAGGCTTCACATCGTTTTAAAATACCTCATAAATATTTTGTTTGCAAAATTGTTCACTGCCAAAAATATTTCTTATTTTCATCCTTTTCTTCCATTCYTATTCTTCTACTTTCCTACATGGTGGAAAACATAACAGAGAGGGRAAAAAAAAGGCGAGTGGGGAGAATGACATATCAAAAAGCAGCACAGTCACTTTGGTTTACTYTAATGGTTTCTTATCAAAGAATAAATTTGATTTTAAAAGACACTTGACAATTCTTTCCAAAAGATGGATTTCAGTAATTGCAAACCAGATGACCTGGAAAAAGAACAAACTGCAATATATGGAAGTTCCATATTAGGATTGCTCTTTTCCAAATCTCAATAATAGGGAAATAGAGTTGTTATATCCTGAACAATCACAGTCTTTGTAATGCTGCCAGCTAACATAAATGCTTTCTGTTGGWAGAGATGGCATGAAAAAATAGGTCCTTGGTTTGCAACAACCACTGTTTCTCTGTCCTCTCCAGTACACTACCATTGTTCTTCTAGATTTCTCTGCCTACTTTACACTTACTTCAGTGGCTCTTCCAGGCAGATATCGTCTGAGATGGCTTTTGCCACTGGATCTTGCCATCATAATGTGATTAACAGCTGGACTGCTACACCTCCCCCGGGCTCCATTACAGCCAAAGGGCTACAAGTAAACATGCTATTTGCCTTTATGTCACTGTACACTATTGTGATTTAAGGTAATATCATAACTATTTTTATATGTTGCTTGGCAAGAAGGCAGAAACTGTAGCAATTGGGATCACCTGCAACATCTCATACTTTTATTGTTTCCATTCAGTTTAGAAGCAACAGACTGAACTGACACCAGGCAGATGGGTAACCACAATTCCACCTACTCCGGCTGCAAGACAGTCGAGCCTTGAACAGAAGAAATTAATTCTAAACTAGATTTCACAGCTGTGCTCAATGGCCCTAAAACTTTTSCATAAATTCTGAAACACTTTTATGATTTGGGGCTCTTAGTTGCGTCAATAAGGATGTTTTTCTTACCAGACATGCACTTTTTTTCAGAACTTCCAAAAGTCACATGAGAAAAGTGCAGTAGTCAACCTGAAATCTTTTTCCCTAGCTTGTGAATCAGCTAAAACACTAATTTGCAGAAAGATCACAGAAAATTATCTGGCGAAACTCCTCTATAACTTTATACAATTCTCAAAGCAGCACATTGCAATTGTTCAGTGTTCAGAGTTCAAACTCTACTACTTAGATTTGATCAGGCACATAGGTCATGTGCGGCGCAGCAGAAAGATTTCTAACCCTCACCCTTCAAATTTCAATGCTGGTTCGAAGAAACTGTACCATTCAAAAATTTGTTCTCTGTGAATATTAGCAGGTGCTTTTCTTGTGAAAACAGCTACTAGGAAACATTCTCTAGTATATGGACTTCCCCATACCTTTGCAGGAAACTGTGCAGAAGTGTCACTGCTTTCTTTCAGGTATTCCTGAGCTAAGTGTTTTTCTGTTGTAATCTATTGATATACCCTCTACTGGAAATTCAGGGAAAGTGAAACAGAGCTATGATCCAGAGAAAAACTCCTAAGTCTTCATCTCCTCTACAGAGCCAGTTTGGAGAAAATTCTTTCCACATCCCTCACATGTTGTAGCTCCTTCAGATGTTAAGGCTGTTTCAGCTGTGGTGTGTTTGAAGAACTATGTAACACACTACCAACAAAAATGAACTGAGTAGGAACTCGACAACAGTGGGCCAAAAGACAAAAAACAATAGGATGGATTAATAAAAGCATATAAAAATAAAAATATTAATTTACTAGGACTCTGCTTAAGAATCCTTGGTGCAGACAAAATCTGATCCTTCCTCAGAAGCTTCAGACAGCATCTCTGCTAAGTATGTGCTACATCTACAGACACGCAGTGGCAAGTATTTACAAGGGAGCAAGCCCCATAGCAAGAAGCTTTGTAGTTCTTCCCAAGAACTGCTGCTGGAAATGGATAATAAATAAATAAGTAAATAAAAAGGATTATTTCTGCTCTCTAGAGACACCCACCCTTTGGGTACAGGGTAACATTAGATGTCTGCTGAYAGGCTCCATCCGTGAGTTCAAACGTTTACCAGATGCTTGGTGCTCCCGCTACTCTCACCTGAAGGTGTGAGGCACAGAAGTCAAAGAAAGAACAGAGTGGAGAGAGGATGGGGAGAAAAACAAGCTGAATCAATTTACTGAACAAGTTCAAAGCCACCGTACTCTCATTCTCTGCCCTTCTAACCCTTCTTTTCTAACACTCTYGTTGAGAATCTGCCTCAGAGAGCCCTTATTTTATTGTTTTCATGTAGCTAATTCAGTGAACTGTAATTGCACATGAATAATTGAAGGCTTGTTAGTCTTCAGAGAAATTGAATGTTCCTGCTCTTTGCCCTTTCTTTCTTTCTTTACACCTTTTTGTGACATAAAACTGTTGCCTCTAGTCAGCTTTTAATAACAGTTGTGCAGTCAGCTCTTTCCCAAACATCAAATCACATTTCTTCATCCTCTTATGGCCAAAAGTCACTTCCCTGACTTCTTATCTGCAGCCACAACCTTATTAGAGAATGAATTTAAAATTGGGAGATAAAATGATGCATTACATATAATTCTTTTAATATAAATTTTCACTTAATTATAATTAGAGTATACACATGTGAATAAACCTAATTCATGACAACATGATCAAGATCCAAGAAATAGAGTGTGAGGGACAAGTGAGTAGAAAATTATAACATTTTATGTTAATAGGAATATGTGGAATTTTTTTGCATTTTATCTATTTGAAGGGCCAGGTCAAACCAAATCCCMCCTCTGTTGAATAAGGGGCAAGATAAGCTGTTTTGGTAGTCTTTCAAGGTTCTGGCTGAACTGAAATGGGAATACAGWGAATTAAGCTCTTGAAAAAATATAACCTAAAACTCTCATTCTGCAAAAGGATGCATGATGAGAAACCTTAAGTAAACAACTGCGAACAAACTGCAGGAGAAGAAACAGCTTTGAGTCAGAATGCATAGTGTCCAGCTCTATGAGACACTAAGCTAAGCTTCCTTCTGAAGGCCAGCGATTGATTCTCTATTGCTTGATATTTAATAAGAATATAAAATTATATCATCCTGATGTGGCAGTGTTTCATCTCATCCTTTCTACTGGGCTACCTGGATGTCAAAAACACAACAAAACAAAAACATGCAGCAACACACACAATTTAGGGTGATCAACACAATGCCAGCCAAGTTCATGTATTGTGAGCAACCCTCTGGATGGGAAATCAACTTGGTCTAGCAGTCTTCATCATGTAATCATATCTAATATAGTTAGCTTAAAATAAGAATACACTGCTGTATAGAATCACTTCTCCTTTTGATCCAAACATCATTCCTTTTTTGGCACCGTAAAAGGGTAGACATGAAGGACCTAAAAACAGATCTGTAAGGAACTTTAGCGTATGATTGTATTTGATCTGAAACTAGCTTTGGAAGGCTTTTCTTCTTCTTCTTCTTTTTTTTTTTTTTTTTTTAATTTTTTTCCTAACTGTGATATTTGAAGCTGTTCTGTATAGCAAACTTTTCCCAACAAATAGTTTACAATGGAGAAAAAAAAAATGTTTCCTCAGGCTAGTGTCTTTATTTCCTCTAAGAGCAAAAGCAGATGGATAAAAAGATAAAGCAACTATTTTATACCACTTTTCACCTAGGTGCTACAAAGTCTTGTAATAGCGTGTATTCCTGATCAAACTTTTTGGATAACACACACCTGCTATAAGTTGTTTTGCATTCCCCAGAATTTAAAGCCACTGTAAGGCTCAAGACCGCATATCCACTGGAGAGCAGTCCTCCCCTCCTCCAAGCTTTCAATAACAAACGCACCAACGATCATAACGCTTAAGTTTGTGAAATTTGAAGAGGAAAGTAGTTGTTACATTTTTCTTACAATTAGCATGAATAATAGAAATGCTTTGGATAACTGTCAGAAATGTAAAATCAGAAGTGTCTAYGCAGCTAAGACCTAATTCTATTCTTTTCACAATTAGAAATACGTAACTGGACATTTTTATTTGCACTTAGATCTAAGTGTGAAGTCTATATGCTATACATGCAATAATTTTTATATATTGTATTATTTTTCCATAAATCATATTTTTAAAATTTACTTTAAGACATATTCAATATAGAAATACTTAAATTCTTCAATGTTACCTAGTTACTGAATATCTAGAAATTTTGTTTTAATCTCAGGGCTTGCAAAGATCATCTTGAAAATATAATATAAGGTTGTTCATTAATCTTTACTAATAATTAGCCTAAAACATACGGTTAAAAGAAATTTTTAAAATGTGGTTATGATATTGCCTCAGTGAATAGTATGTAAACAGTCTTAGCTCTGGGGCAGTAATAAACATTTTCAGTGACTAGTGAACCATTGGCAAGTACCATCYCTAATCAGTTAGCTATCATTGGAAGGAGAAAAAAGGCTCTAAAATGTTGTGTATAACCTTTATGTTTACCTTTCATCTATTGAGAATTCTGTTCTCTAGATTCACTTATTTTAAACTCAAACATTGCTAAAATAGATTCAAAATAAACTTTTGATAAGAACTTTGAATTGTTTTCTTAATAGATGAGTATCACTAGAGATAAAGTACTATATGACTATCGTTCCTCAGTTAGATCATTATATGTATATTACATTTGACTCAGAACAAAATGTCACACACTCCTTCACTCTAGTCATCCTTGGCCATAAATTTTTTTAAAGTTGTAAGAACCAGTTCTGAATAAAATGATAGTGGTTTAAAAAAAAAAAAAAAAGAAGAACTTTCACTTTTGTGGAAGCTGGGTCAAGTTCTAGCTTTAAGTCCAAGAGGAAAGTTAAAGTTTCTGGGGGTATGGTTATTACATATAGCAATGCACTGAGTGGTGTCAAATACTACACTGAACAAAGTCTGCAATTTCTCTATTTCAGCACAAGTTCTAAAGGAAGAAGTGTTTCTGATCTTGATTCTTATGTTTTTATGCAGTACATTTAATTACAAATTGGCATTTATTACCTCAGTACGATGGTGGAATGGCTCCTTTTTGATCTTACCTTCAAGTGCAGGGTGTCAGCGGATCCTGTTCATTTCCTGCTGGGTGCCTCATAGTCAGCTAAATCTTTACTCTTGAACCCCCAAGGCTCTTCTTTAAACAGGTAGCAAAAGTATGCAGACAWGCTATCCTATAGCTGGAATAAATTACGTGTACATGGAAATCCCACCTGTAAACTGCAAGCAAATGATTAAGTCCACGTATCCTTCTTCATTTGCACTTTGTGGGAAAGCAGATATGAGCATCGCTAATTTGATCTGCCTAAGCTTAAGGATATGCACATGCTTTTAAAGTGCACAGATCTCTGCTTATGGCTTTCAGAGGGCCAGTGAAAGGAGCCCCAACACAGGTTTCCACGTGGCAGTAGGCATGAGGGCACTGCTGAGACAATATTCACTGTGATACTAACATTTAATAAAGGTGAAAAATGCTTTGATATCTTCTCAGTGATCCATATCATTATTCAGCATGGAATATTCATCTGTTAAAACATTCAGCAGTGAGGTTGCTGTCTGAAAGAAGCAGACTCTTGCTTTCTCTGCAAGAATGAGAAAGCTGCGGTTCCTGCTCCACACTTGCTGCTCACCTTCACTTGCAGCATCCATTTTATTTGTAATGTATCTAACATGCAACTCAGGAAGCATCTTCTGCTTAGTTGTTGTAGGTCTAGGAAAACTGAGAAACCCAGGCAGCTCTCAATCACTTAAAGCAAGATAGTCTCGCTGCTAGCTTTGAACTCCCTATTCTTTAAGAAGAAAAACTGGAAGAGCTGACATAAAAAGATTAAATCACATTAAACTGAATCAAATAAACTGTCAGTTTTACTACTTGCTAGGAAAAGACCAAGAAAGCAATGTTTTTGTCTAAATTAGATTTAGACTGATCTAGGGGTTGAGCAGTTGTAGCAAGAGTCAAATTCAACTCTCCAATTTAGGAGATTTCAGGCTCCAATTATGCAAATTTCACAAGAACAGACAAACTCAAAAAAGGTCCCATCTTCTCTGCTGGAAATCACTTTGCACATTTCCCACGACCCGATGGGAAATTTACCAGCTTTGGTCATGCCTGAACCAAACTGGGGAAAGAAGTCCCTTCTTTTCTAGACAGAAACCTATATAGAAGGTTAAGATGTAGCAGGATTTGCCTTCCTGTCCTCTTCTACATCACCCCTCCACCTCTATTGAATTTGTGGTCCTTCGAGTTAAGGTTCTGAGCTATAAGTTTTTCTCACCTCATTCTATAGTTGTATGAAAATTAATCGTATATAATATAGTTGTATGAAAATTAATCTGAAATAATCCACATCATGGTTGGCAGAAGCCTTTCTATTGACTTAGACAGTGGAATGTCCCTTCAAATTACAAAAAACATCTCCCCTATTTCATCATTAAGCGTTCCAGACATTCACTTAATTTTCTAATTCTGAGTTTAATTCTAGTTTATCCTAGATGGAGCAAAAGGGACACTTGCATACATGGAGAAATTTGTAGGTGAGATAACACAAAGTTTCCTAACAAAAATCCCACAAGAGAAGTTATTGTTTAAAATCCTCATCTGTCTGATTCAAAATCCAGGGGTGTTAGAAAGAAAGATATTTGTGTGATTCATGAATTCAAGACTTTCATCATTAACATATGAATGGCCTCTTCTGTCCAGATCGCTGATTTAGGATTTTTTTTCTTTTAGTTAAAAAAAAAAAAATCTTCAGAATGCTAGTTTTGAAATGTACGTACTTCTGGAATGTAGCAATTCAAAACGTGGGAAAATGTCCTCGGAGACAGAACCCAGTACCCTGTAACTCAATTAGTTTTGACCTTCTTCAGCCATAAAGGATTGGGAGACGGACATTGTTTGCTACTTACCTGAATTAAATTGGGTCTCCTGAGGTGCATAAGAAGCAATTTAGAAAAAGAAAAACACTGTTAACTGAATTTACTCAACYGTCAGTCTGAAGTAAACCTTATTTACTTAATTCATTTATTACACTAATATAATCTTTCACATTTTAATCAGGAAAAAAAAAAAAGGCATTTAATTATGCTCACACAGCCAAACCCTGGAAAAGCCTCTCCAGCTAAGCATTCAGCTAAGCCACTGTTCTGCAATCTCACCGCAGTGAGTCTTGCATGCTTTAACGCTTCCCTTGGTCTAGCAAGCTGCAGCACCGCTTTATTAACTCGGAGTCTGGCACATTTCCTAGGCAGGAATAGCCCACAATTTCATACAAAGCGGATCTTTTGGCTCAGCTGCCTTATGCCCCCAGAACTGCCACCATCCCCTTACCTAAATCCATCATCAAATTTCCTTGTGGCTCAGAACAAGCACTGGCCAAGCATTCCCGAGTTGAGGGCACTCTGGGTTTGCAGTTCATTTCTTTAAGAAATTGTGATGGTTGAAGACAGACACTAGAGTTTGTGAAAACACAACAAAGAAAGCCAATATCATATTGTAATATCAGCATTTTACCGATCTAGACAAACGAATTAAAAAAACAAAAAAACCTCTGTATGTACACTTGGCAATTTTTTTCTGCTATTTGAGCAAGAACTCCCCAAAACATTCTCCTATCAAAGGACTTAGACTATGACTCAAAGATAACTTTTTAATGTTTCATCTTCATATAGCAGGGCATTATAGCAGCAGTACTGAAAAAAAAGATAATTTCCAATCAAATTATTTCATCTCAAAGTACATTATTTGATTTTCACAGGAATTATAGTATAACAATACACATCTAAATCACAGATTCTCTGATTTCAAGTATCAGATAATACAGTGCAATAGAAGCAGTATCAGCTACCTTTTACAGGTTCCCAGAGGACCTGTTTKGGAAGAGAGCAAGCAGTTTACCCCCAAAGGTTCATTTTTTCCCACCACAAAAAGAGTCAATTTATTTATTAAATGTTCACTTCTTTTACACATGTGTAAGCTGAGGGCTGTGGCATGGCTTTATCTGAAATATCTAACATCATAACACACATTTATTGAAAAGTTTATTGATCAGTGTGTGAATTCTTATCTCTCTTTCAACATGTCCCTTAAAATTTTGGCATTCTCTTAGGAAAAAAAGGAAATAAAAATCTAGGAAAATGATACAGGTCATTAAAAAGATGCTTGAACATTCCTCTAGCAGCARCCTGCAGGCATAAGGGAGAAATCATTATCAAGTATGATTTATGAAACCTTGTTAAATTTACTTAACATAACCCAGAGGCAGACTAGTACACTAATACCCTCTTTAACATAAACCCTTATGGAATATAGTGCATCCTTTATATAATAAAAAAGTCTAATTTAGCTTGTCACAACACAGGATTGAATTAATATGGAAGTCAAAAAGCTCTTATTTGTGCTATTAAATACAAATATTGGGTGATAGCCTAGCTCCTTCTACTATTCAAAAGGTTTTTCTTGCCTTGTCACATAAAAATTACAGATATTAAGTGTGCATGCAAGAGAAAATTACTGTAGTCAAATGAATATAGATCCACCACAGAAAAATCTACTATACACAGTGACATTTGAGATCAGCCTTTTTTGTTACATACATCTGTATTCATTAGACAATTTGTACTATAAAATTCCAGTTCATTAAAGAGCATTACTTTTTGGTGGCTTTTTTTTTGGTCTGTACACGACTATTCTCTTGCTTTTACTAAGAACTGGTTGCATTCCTTCTGGCCTACATAAGCARACTCACCTCTGCTCCATTCATTTCACCACTTTTTGCTTCTCAGACTAGCTGTTAACAGCTGAAAAAACTTATTACGTGTAAAATATATGAACATGTACACAAACATACACACACACATATATGTAGCTGTTCTGTATTCTGAGCCTAGACTGGCAGGTGGTCACGGAGAATGGTGGGAGATTCTTGTGTAGGATGCAAGACTTCTTGCTGTTCTTGCTGTTGTGTAGCAAAATTAATAAATACCTGAAAGATATAAAAAAAGTAGGATGAACAAAATAATATTTGAACTGATACTTTGGAGACATAGCTAGAGATTTTCTTCAGTTGCTTTTCTAAGCTTTCCTGACACACAAAAAAATGTAATTTATGTCAATGGAACCCCTCTAGAGATACRTTTTGTAAACTTTATAAACAATCCTTCTTCACCTCTCCAGCAGTGGTTGATGAAATACAAGAACAATAGTAAAATGAGTTACTTACAGTATACAAAAAGCCTATTTTACTGTTACACAAGTTATTGGGTAACAATTGTTTTTTCTTTGCATTGAAATGGCACACAGAGGTAACTTGAGCATGCTGTTTCTATCAGTCACCATCCCACAGACCAGGGTCCAGGTATTTAAAGGTGAGAGTATRCTTCTGAACCCTGTACAGTGATGATTCAACACTTTTAACTCAGGTGCCTCTGTGCCTCCTTGATACACGTATTTTTTTTTAAACAGACCTCACTAAAGAAAAGCTTGTTTACTTTTTAATCACAGAACTATTTGACAGCAAGGAACGCAACAGAAAAGATGATTTGTCTTAATTCAAATAATCATATTCATATGCAAACAAACTTAGGATGCATCATAAGTGTGTTTGTTATTCAGGAACTATTTTCCTTTTTAAAATTGACACACAGTCAGGGAGCAGAAACAATACTAGGTGACTGAGGCGATGAATCATCATGAATAATAGAGAGGAAATAAGCTTGAGTGAAAAATTCAGGAACAATTCTTAAGCTGAAATTACCTTACATACAGCCATTCAGCGAATAGATAGTTTACAAGCAGTTCATAGAGTAGTACAAATCAGAATACTTCATTAACAATTTGCACATGGGAGATAGGAGTAAGTACACACCACATATCATATATAATTAATATTTTCAACAGATACAATTCCTTCAGTTTCTAGAATACATAATGAGAATCTGCACGCAAAGATGCTCTAACACATCGTAGCCATCCAGGAATCCCTTCRTTGCCATCGTTCTTTCCTACTTTGTGCCCAAATAAGATTTCACAGTCATTAGTGGTGAGGTCTCTTCTGCCTGCTTGTGCATCTCCAAAGTGCCTTAGTGGATAACATAATACTTACTGCAAAAGAAAGGCACCAAAGGAAAACATCCCGTAGGTTTAAGGTTTACTCTAACTCATAGAGAGTGGTTCAGAGAATGGTTCCAAGGACATTGGAAAGATCCTAGCTTTTTGACTGAGGAGGGGGCAGTTCACAGTCCCACCTTCTCAGCCTCACAGATTCAGATGCATCTAAATACTGACCGTGCTTGAGCATAGTAGAAGCATGTAGCTTCACATGCTGCTTTTAACTACTCACCCCAGTTTTCTCCAGTGTAAAACTGTTAGGGTTCATGAAATTACTGTGTATGCCTGAGATGTCCTGGAACTAATGGTTTATCTCTTTGCTTAGTTCCAGAAAATCAGTATTCTACTGCAATATATAATTACATTAACACAGTAGGTTTAGAAAAAGAAAGAAAACAATACCTGCTCTAAAGTAGTTTGGTTGATGGAGTAGTGCTTGATTTGGAGAAAAGTTTTGTGATTCTCTAGGACTCTGAAGAGCTCTGCTAAGCATCCCTGACTTTGTGGTACATGGTACTCGAGCAGATTAAGATGCTGTCCCTTAAAATGAGCAAGAATAACAAAAACAGGTAAAAATGAATGCACGATGATAATGGATTATACTTATAACTAATCTGGTTTCAGTAGGCTGATAGGTTGCAGATGAATGTGGAAAATATGGTTTTTAAACAAGAATTCTGTCTACATTAGCGGCACAATAAAACGTTTGCTGATCAGACTCAGAACACAGGCATTTTGTGCAAGTTCTGAGCTGGCACTTTCTTAATCTCATGGAAATTACATACATTTAGGACAATGTTATAGTATAGGTTTTTAATCCACCTGAGTTATCCCTATTAAAAGGAAGAGTTATCCATATTAAAAGGAGGTCTGGGAAAACATGAGGAAATAAAGCAAACTTTACCTTGTTTATTTATCAATATGCTTTACAAACATACATACGGTAAATATACATAATTCTGTACTTTACAAAGTAAAAAAACACTGGATTCTCACATCATTATATGAATGAATAACTTGAATCTAAGAAAACAAAGGTCTCTGTAAATTTGCGAGCTGATTCTGAGTTTTTATACAGAAGATTGCCTCTGATCTTCGAACTGAACTAGCACAGAAATACAAGAAAACAAAATGTATGTGGCCATAGGATAAGACATAAAAGAATATTTAGTAAGTGTAATGTTTTCAGTAGGATCCTCTCACACCTCTTCTTTTTTTTTTTTTTTTTTTTTTTTTNTTTAATTTTATTTCTGCTTAAGAAGAATTCTCCTCTCTTAATTCTGTGCATTTGCCAGTAAGCTTCCCAGGTAAAAAAAAGGCCCTAATAAATATGTTAAGAGTGTTTGTTCTGATATGGCCTACACATATTTATGTGTGCATATATATACACACATATATATATACATATAGAGTGTGTGCAGTTGTGTGTAAAATATGTACTTATAAATGCATGCAAACACACACGCACACATGTATATGTACCTACATATAGATAGGTATGCACATATTAAAATAATGATAGGCTTACATGATATTTTTCCTAAATGCAAATGGAGGGGGGGARGATGCATTAAGGTCAAGAGTTTTCCTTGGAATCTAATTACTATGATTAGTTTGTAGGCCTCCATATCAAATAAAACAATCCCAGCAAAGAGCATGAGAGTTACCATCTATGAACCTTACTGCAACGCCATTTACTATCAAAGCAAATATGCTTAGTGAGCGACTGCAGTGCATTCTTACTTCAGATGAGCATAAAGCAAAGTTCAACCAGGTCAACAATAAAAGAAAAAGGAAATTGTCACTCTCAGAAATTGCCTGTTTGTTTATGTTGCCTGAAGGGCTATTTGGAGTTGGATGTTATTAACTCGACCAATATCATGAGTCAGATTTAAATGAGTTGCTGAACAAGAAAATAAAAGGGATAACCATATACAGTCTTTTCAGAAAGAGAGACCAAATCCATGTATTAAAAACTCTTTTGTTCTCATTATCCTAAATTTAATACTACCATAGAACAATTACTATGATAAAGAATTTCTGATGTACCTTAAAACGTGTTCCAGGAAAATGAAGTTGTAGACAGTCCAAAATGACCTTTCCATAGTTTATTTCTTTGCTAAGCCAAACCTTGATGGAATAACCATCTCCAAACCTGAGAATGATACACAGAAACGTCTATACCATGAAGATGAGAAGAACATGCTCCAATTGATTTTCCTGTAACAATTATGTCAAATAACATCATATATGCCTATTGTATTATCTGGGATTTTGGTATTAATATATCAGACAAGAGATACTGATTTAATGAGAAAGTTGTTAAATTAATGGTAATAAATAGAAACAAACAAGCAATATCCTTGTTTTCCTTATCTATTGTTTTAGTTACTATAAGTCATTATCTGAAGTACCTAATGTTATATTAATTAAAGTATGTTTTAATATACTGCTTTAAATAGTTAAATAAAACAAACTGTGAATTTTACCAATGTCAAATACAGAAAAAAAAATCCTTAACTTTTAGTGAGCAAAAATTAGAACATTTTTAAGATCTCTTAACAAAGCAGCACAGCTTTTATTTCAGCAAATGCGAGTCCAACCGTGTTTTACAGATACACAAAGCAAAGTATAGGGGTATTTAGGGAGGTGGCAAAGTTAATAAGTTTTCTTTAGCACTATAGCTACAGTCTGTCTCCTAGAATAACTTAGGCAATCTATTTCTCTCTCTCAATATACAAGTGATAAAGTTAAGCACAGGCAATCTAATTCACACATTATTTTTTATTAGATTTACTCGCTCCTAATATTTAGCTGAGGAAGTTACAATAAACCCATAAACACTGAAATTGCAAACATATTCTCAAGCACATTGCTCAAGCAGCTGAAGACATGCAGCACCAGTTCCCAGGGTGTGATTTGCCTGATGGGGGGCAGAGCACGGCAGAGAGACAGGGGCACCGGTTGCAGCCTTTATTTCTTTTCCTTCACTCTCCAGCTCCACAGTTACTCATTCCCAGATCCTTTACTCCAGTTTCTACTGACTAGCTTCAATAGGTCTGCCTCATGCCAATACCTTCCCACATCTTTTCTGTGTGCAGCCTGTGATTCAGGATAGCAGCTGGGTTATTTGCATCTGACATGTATGAAGTACATCTTTATATGATCAAAGCAAAAGTAAGTAGAGTGGAAAACTGTACGATGCTATCCTTTTCAAATATAGGAAATAATAGTGTCTACAGAATCTCAATCAAAGCAAAATAAAAAACAAAAGGAGCTAATCTAAGCTATATTTCTAGTTTAACCACAGTCTGAGTACTTCAATCAAAATATATGTCACATGAAGCACCTCGAGTTCCTCATTTATATAATACATAGATAGCAAAGCAAGGACTCTAACATTTGGTTTTTTTATTGACCAGAACCTCTGTTAATATAATATAATAGAGTCTTCATTGACTTCATTATACTGTGAAAAAATGCTAGATTAGAGATTTTATTTTATTAAGAACTTGAGGTGAATTGAAAGAATAAAGCATAATTTTCAAGGATCTTTTCAGACAAGTTCCTATTACTCTCTGTAATATAAAACCATAGTTGCTACATTTTAGGCATGACAATGGCAGCTTCTGCATAAAAATATATAGAAGAATATATAGAACTATACAGAAGATCTCATTACAAATAAACTATTGGGGGGTTGGGTTTTTTTTCCCCCTATTGCAGCCAAATGAAACCATTGAACTGTCTGAAACAGAGTAAGGAGAAGGAAGCATTCCTGATGTATCGTCCAGTTGAAAGAATGTGTGTGAATATCTAGTCCATGCTGAAGGATCCCAACTATTCACTGAATGGTATGATACGACAGATGAGCACTGTTATACTAGAGGGATCCAAAACAAGGTGGAATTCAAGGCAGTGGCTGGCTGGTTTGCCTTGCAATAATTTACTAACATATGATAGATCTCTAATTAAATCTTTTAAATGCATAGCATCATCCCTGTAGAAATGCATGAGACAATAAAAAAGATGTTACAAAGATGGATATAGTTAACAAGGGTGTTCAATTTAGATGATAGTCAACCTGAGGCAACATTTTACAAGAGATCATTGATTCTGATCCATTTTCTGGCATCTGTACCCAGTCACTGCTGAATTACAGCTTAAAAATGCTGGTTTATTGAGAAATTCAACAGTATCATAAAATGAAATGTTGCATACAGTGAAGTTTCCAAAGAATAGAATCAAAATTTTGACATCATGGTACAAATAAAAAGATTTAAAGAATTTTTTAAAGTTAGTCAAATTATGCAGCTTCTATATCTTGTATTTATAATTTATTTTAGTATGAGAGCTCTCCATACTGAGTAAGCTGATCAGCAATAAACATTTCTCTCTGCTGTAATCAGCAAGTTGCTTTCAGTGGCCAACTGAGGCAATGGAAATTGAGTTGACCATTTTTTCCCACTCTGCTTTCCCCTCTGATTCAGCTGATCTAATTCAGAAATTCAAAGCAGAATTACAGAGAAAAGTACAATCTGGTTTGATTAGCACTGTTAGGATCAAACCTTTAGCACACGATAGTTCAAGACCTAAGCAGGGACACATTATCATTAAAATGGCGTAAGTTGAGCCAGCACACCTGTTCAGCAGCCATCTGTTGCAAAAGAATCACCATCTCTTCAAAGTTATTCAACAAAGACACTTTCCATTGCTGATTTCTATCACATTACTTTAACACCACCTGCATTTTTAGTTGTACATACACACATTCTGACACAAATTATTTTTCCTGTCTATCCTTCCCCTTTCTTCTCTTCCCAGTTAAACTAGTTGCTCAAATGYGACTTTGAACTAGTCAGCAATTCTGGGAATATTATTTCTTGAGCGAGTACAGTACCAAGCCATCATCTAGCAACACACTACCATGAGACTGAAACTAATACACAAATTCCCAGTGATTTAAAAAAACTAATTAACTTGAATATTAACAACAGCAACACTACAGAATCACAATCTTAGCAAGGACTACAAAACACATACAGGTTGATGGATAATAAATACTTGAGCTATTGGTACRACTGTACTCCACACTAGTATAACTACATAGGTCCTCAAGCTAGCCGTGCAGGTCAAACAACAAAGGAATGGAAGGAACATAAAACAGCAACAGGAATGGAAATTTTTTCATATTAGGAGTTACTAAATAGGCTAAAATTTTTCAGCTGAGGAGAAAGATGACTAGATAGTAGAAAGGTGTTCTGACAGAGCTCAGAATCATGACTGGGACAGAGAAAGTAATTAAGGAATATTTTTCACGCTCTATACCCCCGTTTTTCATGCAAGAACAGAGGACATCAAATTAAATTATATGGAAGGTAGTTCAAAATCCGTAAGAGGAAGTAATTTTCCCTATAGCACATCACAAAACTGTAGAACTCATTGACACAGGATGTGCTGGATGCCAGAACTTGACATGAGCTGAATAAGAAATTAGAAAAATTCATGAGAAAAAAAAATATATCCACTAATACATCACCTCTGGCTTAACAAGCCTCTAAACCACAAGTTGCTGGAGGCTGGCTGAGTAACGTGGGAAAGTATCCTCAGTGTAGCCAGACTTGCACTGGTGAGGAAGTGCCATGACTGCTTCCCTGGTGCTCCTTCCAGCCATGCAAAGCGAATGGAAGTGAATTTAGTTGTCCAAAGGCTGAAAATTCTCATAAACATTGAGTAGAGGAGTTACCATTGGAGCAGATCAGGAACACCACTCTATACCCTAACTCTTGATGAATAAGTGGAGCATCTAATCATCCATATATTTCTTGCCACTAATAAAAGAGTACATTTCCTAGAGAATATTGCGCTTTCAAGTCCTGACGAATATGTCTCTATATATACATCAAATAAGTACAGCTGCTGGAAAGTTTACTTATGGAAAAATAACGTGCATACTTTATGTGTGCGCTATTCTGACAGATCAAAAGATTACTCCAAAATGACATTAGTGGATAACAAAATTAAAATGAAAACAAAATAAAAAAGCATGTCAGCACTTAATGCATCTTTTAGAATATATGCCATAAATCAAAGAGGGGAAATAATCTGTTATCGCACTGTTTGCCACAATGCTTTGGTTTGCATTCATTTATAGAGAGATAAGGTTCTGCTTTCCTTAACTGAGTAGGTCTCATCTAGAAAAGGTAACTTAGTTATTTCAATATAATTACTCATGTCCAGGATACAGATTCAGGGCATTCTCCTAGAGATGCAAGTAAAATTTACAAAGAAAACAAAAATTGAAATATAAATATATTATAAATATAAATATATTGAAAATAAAGACAGATGTTAAAGGAACAGACAATACTTGTTGAAGCACACTGTATGCATGCTTTTGTTCACATGCACTCCAGGTTTCACACCAAACCATCTAAAGTTAATTTCTATATTCAATAATATTGTTGTTGCAGCAATGACAGTCTGAGGTTACATCCAATTCAGACAACAACTTCCTCTCACTCTCTGAATTATGTATGCACATGTTTGTATGCCTGCATATGTAGACAAATGTGAGAGATCTGGTTCACTCTCATATTACCCATATATTATATTGCTAGAGAAACAGGAACACCAGCATCATAATTCTGTACAAGGTCAATGGCAGAGCCTATGAAGCCCCGAAACTGTTTCCTCAACAGGGCTTCTAGGGTTCAACAGCAAAAAACAGGAGAAAGTAGTGCAAAAAAGGAGTCTGGACCTAATTAAGATGGTGCTCACAGGCTGTGAACAACAGAAGACTTCCCCCACATCTCCCAAAGTGGGTAGGTAAAGCCATGCCATATGCTCTTTGCTCTGTGTTCCCGCAACTGCAGCCTCTCTGCATACGCTACAAAGATCTTGTTCCCACTGCAGGCACATCCAGCCCCAAGTAACATTGAAGGCCTACAACAAATGACGGTGAAAAGTGATCTTGAGTCTCTCCCTCCAGTCACAGCATTTGTTTAATCCTAGATAATTTAAATACTGCCTCTTTTTCCCCTGCTTTRGCTTCAAATCAAGGTCATACTTAGCATATTTCTTGTTCTGGACTGAAAAAGTTGAAGTGTTTTATKTCATTGGGTTTGAACCTAAAAGTAGAGGTTGCCAGCACAACCTAGGCTGAAAGAATTTAAATGTAACTTCTGAATTTTATCCTGATGGAAGATTTTAAGGTGTGTGTTTCTTTAAAAAGTAGATTAAAAGTAGAGGGATTATTAAATCTTTGGGGTGAWGTGAAAACCTGAATGTTTCCAACAATTTTGGTACCATTGCATTGTTATCAAATGGATTCTTTTTTCTAATTTTTTAAAGTTTTTTTTTAATTAGGACTTTATGCACTAGAATATCTATTAAAAGGACACTATCAAGTTTCAGAGTCAAGTTCTCAAGTTATGTAATACCATAATGAGGGSCCACCATGAAATTTGTATTTTAAATCATCGGTATTTTTGCATTTACAAATTTTTARTTACATCATCACATAGCCTCTCTTCCAGAAAACCGTATCATGAATTGCTCACAGGATATACTGGGGCAACATTCTTGGAGAAATGGCTTTATTTAATGTMACATTTGGAAAATGTGGTAAAAAAAGATAGCAGAATGATGAGAAAGAGAAGTTGTTCACAGTGCTGGGGATGAATATTGCTCTGGGAAATTGAATTTTATCCTTCCACTCCAGCACACACGTGTGAACTGTGGTAACTCAGATCACGTTTTTCACATCTGCCTTCCTGTCTGTATAGGTGCCCGTGTCGAGACCTAAGGCTTCAATCTGCAGAAGGAATTCACAGTATTTTCAAAAACATTCGCAACTACAACAGAATTTAATAGACCCTGTTCTTTTGATCGCACTTTTAAAGTACTAAATGCTATGTAATGTTAAAAAAAATGAAAGTATTTAGCCACAAACAGCTCAGACTAACTACCCAAAAGCTTTTAATGTTRGTGTGTGCGTCACCCTTCAGTCGCTCTTCTCTAAAATKGGAAGGATCATTTCAGAATCTTTTCCTCAGATGTGTTGTGAAACAGCTCAGTSGGTTAGAGCGTGGTGCTGCTAATGCCAAGGTTGCGGGTTCAATCCCTGTATGGGCTACCCTGAGGGTTGGACTAGATGATCTCCAGAGGTCCCTTCCAACCTTACCACTCTATGACATTAAGCACTGTGATACAGCACCAGTGAATGCTGATAATACTATATTTACAGAGAGGTTTGAAAAAATGTGCAGTAGAGACAGCACACAGATTATGCACTAAAGAAAGGCGAATGTGAAATCTTAATTAGCTGCTACTTATTAAATAAACAGTTACATAGCTCCCATATCATATGGAAAATATAGTATAAAAGTATGTTTTAAAGATTGTAGAACTCTTTTCTTCAAGTTTTCCTCTGGGAAGATAAACAAACAGCTATATTACACAAATACACATGTATGCATCCACTGCCCTAATACTTTTTTCATATACAAAAGGAATTCATGTTTTCTAGCCAATAGGAATAAAAATTATGTTCTTGAATACCATCACTTGTACATTTTACAGCACTAAACTTACTGCTGTATCTGTTAGTATGAAAACACTGTTTTCATTGAAAGTTGAAACATTCATGAGATCTTTAAACTTAATCCTCTCTTTCYCATTTAAGAAATCTACATGTGTGAGTTGTCTTGAGAAAAGCAATAAAATATTCTTAATCAACCTTTAAAAAATGTAAAACGTAAATAGCTTGGCAACATATTTTCCATTCTGACTCTGCTATAACAAATGGATTAATTGCTGGGTAATTTAATCAGATGGCTTGCAAGTCTATTTGAGCATAGACTTGATGCGTGTCCAGCACTTGAAAAATTGGTATGGGTTTCTCGGCTGCGAGAAGTCTGTCCAGATGGCCTTAAAATGAAGGACAGTATTCAAAATGTTGTTCTCAGAGGATTGGCCAGCTGTATCTAACATGGAAACACTTCTGTGATTTTTTTAAAAAGCATTAAGTAGAATGGAGAATACTGGAGAGAGCATTTAAATGTAATCCATTCACAATCTACAGTAATTGACTTAGTTGGCAGGAGTCAACTGAAATTAGATTTTAACAGGCACAACTGCTAGCACATCTATCTCTACAAACTATATCTAGAACTAAGATACTAACTTTTTTGGAAATTATCCTTCAACTCATTCTTTCCAGCTAACATTATCTTTTTTTGGCATTATTCAGAAATTTGCCACCTGCAATGAAAGGCCTTTCTGAAGAAGTCCAACACTTATTATACTACTGAGAAACATTTGAAGGTACTTTAAATCTATTTAAACATAGATAAATACAATCAGGGCTCAACAACTGTGAGGAAGACCCCATACAATCCCCCCATTACAATCGTAATGAAGAGAGTTTTTGGATGAACAATTTACAACAGATTTGCATAAGAGCTAGAAAAATGAAKCCAGTCTCACACATTAAAAGCTGCTTGTGTCATTTTTTATATCCCTATGAAGCTTTTATGCTACACATTAGCATCTTCTTGGACCTCACCCATACCCTTCATAGAACAACTYTGTACTGCCATCTGACAAAACTGTATTCAGTCCAAGACTATGGTCTTTCACGTCTGCCAATGGTTGAAAGTGTACTGACAGAAAAAGCTGAATCCCTGAAACTTCCTACCACAGCTAAGAAGCAAATCTAACATGGCCTCAAAAAAGACCCCATTAAATCTTCAGCACTGATCCATGAAAAAGGAGATCATAATCTGGACATTACATGCTGTAATGGTATAAAAATAAAAGCAAAGAAATAATCTTGAGGATTTCCATCGAGACAGATGAAACCCCAAGAAGGGTTGAAAAAATATGAATGTAACTATATTTACAAATAGAAAAAAACATTCTTGATATGTTAATGTTATCACATGTAATAAAAAAAAGTGCTTCTACTGATATTTCTTACAATAGAGGACTAATTCCAGCATAAATAAAATCCATAGGGAGGTTTTATTTGGTTTAAAAGTTTATACAATATTTAGMTTTCTTTCTTTCACCTAACGAAACCTAGATCAGGTGACCTGCAATTGATTTTTAAATATTTATTCAATTTGATTTGTAGAAACAAATTAAAGCTAGACTAGATCTCAAGAGCTGCTTATAAATAAGAGTAAATTAACACACATACTCCCCAACAAGAAAATATTTTTTCAGTAGGAGTAATTTAGATTAATCAGATGCAGAAAAATCAGTTTTTCTTATGCTTTCCTTCAATTACTTTGTTTAATGGAATGGTTTTGTTTTARACAAAATGTAAGATGCTGCCAGGGACAAATACACTAGGGAGTGTTAATGTAGGAAAACATTGAAAAATGGAAGTGACTACAGCAATGGAGGTGGCTGTAAAGGAAAGTGATCTTTGACAGGCACGTATTCCTGAACAGTAGATTTAGGAGTGCTTACGCTCTACCACTTCAGAAGGAATAATGTCTCCCTCTTTACGGGAGTAAGAATGACATTAAATCATATCGACAGAAGGAAAATATGTGAAGGAAGGAATAACGAGATCTGCTTTCAGATCCTGGAAATTTTTAATRAAAATGAGAAAGCTCATAGGTAGAGTAGAAAGTGAGAAAATTGAAAGTTTACAACAATATACTAAGCTATATTGTAGCATACCTGGAAATTTTCTTCAAATAAGTTTAAAAGATGAATTACACTGAGGTATTGGCTTTCTTAATCCTGTAACGATGATCTTACTTATCAAGTGTGTAAGAGCCTGGGGTTTAGGAGGCTGTTCTGGAGTAACAGGTAAAGAAAACCACAGCCACATGCTGTGTCTGGAGGGAAGTCTGGGAGCAAGAGTAAGCAAGAAAATAATAGGAGTACAGGGACACACTATGGCTTCTTCCAGCACTTATCAAAAGTTTGCCAAAGAATAATAGAAATAATTTTACTACAGGTTTAAAAATATAATAATAAATTTTAAAGTCTATTTCCTAAACCCACGCCAACATGCTTTAACAGCCTGTTGTTTATGAGGCTAAAGACAGTACTCCCCACAGTAGCTTTGCTCCCAGAAGCCAAGGAAATTAATTTGGCAGTCAGAGTAAATCCTTAGAACTGTATGATTTTAATTCATTCCTTTGATAAAAATAGTGGGCATTTTCTCCTAACAAAATTTTCCAAAGGATTAGAAAAATTCAGCAAGTTCCAGAACAATAAGAGTGGTAAACTTGGAGACTGAATCAATCAATAAGCTAGAAGTTAAAGGGATTTTCATCCTGCCTTAAATGAAAATTTCAAAGCAATTTCAGTTATGGATTTTCTTCAGAAAGCCTAAGTAATATTAGTAGTCACGGCATATACTAAAAAATCCCAAATGAATATCACCGATACATATTTATATAAAGAACTGTCGTGACAAAATAAAGAACACAAACCAGCTGCTAATATGAAATACTTTTAGCAGATAGGTGTGCTTTTTAAATTACAAAGATTTTTAACAAATAATCACTATGAATGTGACTACCAAAAATTCTTTTATCATTATCTTCCTTTGGAAAGTTTAAAAGAGGAGCTTATATAGCCTTCATTTCTGAATACTTGATTTATGTCAGCAGGTGGCATCAGAATGGATTTGAAGATACTTCTAGTGTGTCATAYAGTTATTTCGTTCCATTGTTTTTCTTGCTATGATCTGAAAGAGGTATACTTGCAGAGACAGTATATGGAAATTGATAAATATCTGTGCTATTTTTATAAATATGGTGCACACATCTGAGCATTTGTTTATGATGGCTTACTTCCTAAGAAGTTAGATGAAAAGATAACTGCTTAAAAAAACATCAGGAGTGGCAAAACAATGATAAAGTCACAGAAGATAAAGGTGAACCTAGTCTTTGTGGAATCTGATTTTCCTCTTTCAAGGTCAAGCTAAGAAGACAGAGAAACATACTCACTCCAGATGATCTGAAACACAGCAAAGGGAGACCTGGATCTACCTAGCTACTTTTATGCACATGCCTACWTTAGGAGTCTAGTAATACTATCCCCCCTTATTAGAGGGCAACACATCTTCAAAAAAGCAGTTTCACCCAYCCAAGATCCAAGTGTCTGTCTGCAGACATCTATCCCTTTCTCTATTATTGGAAGAGTAATAAAGAGTGCCTGAACTCCTACTAAAGTAGTGTAGCTAGTGGGGAAACAGGCCACTCTACCTGTGAGATTTGAGWAGAGCGGACAGGCTGGCAAAGACAAAGAGCTACAGGCAAAAGAAGCAGAAACTGCTGAACTTTTTACGCCTCCAGAAATGGAAGTAAGTACCTTCTGAAAGGCATGCAACCWTGTAAAGGCAGCTATGATCCCACAGACCAATGAGAAATGTAGATACAGACCTCTGTTCTTTTCATCATCCCCTTTGTAAGGCCTCTAGCTGAAAGTCTTACTGGTTAAAGAGCATTAAAATGAAAGAGCTTATTAAAGTCAATAWGAATCAGGCCTCTCATGCCAACGTCGCTACGAAACAAGGGCCTGCAGTTCTATCTAAAGTGAAGGACAAAAAGCCAAAATTGCCCTCAAGAGGGACAAAAGTTGTCTGTGACACAGATAGTCCTCTATAGCCATCACAGGCAATAACTCTAAAACATTACTGGAGAGCTTGTTTATGTTGTCAAATGTACCTGCACTTAAGAGCACTAAACTTTGAGCTGGTACAAATCAGCATCGCTTTGCTGCTTCCAGGTAAGCTATGTGATTTTACACAGTGGACCRTCTGTGTGTCACAGTTCTTTTTAATACGGAATGTAAATGTTTCAGCTGCAAGTTCCAGCAACTTTCTCCTCCAGTTCTGGGCCCATTTTCCTAACAGTTATTTGAGTTCRCCCTCTGAATAAACATCTCCATTTACAGATACCAAATTAGATTTATGAGTAGATGTAAAGCACAAGGGAGGCTCGTTCAGTCCAGGAATAGGAAGTAGAAGACCTTAGTCACAAGTAACAAGAGTATTTTATAGTACAACAAAATGTTAAATTCCCACAATGTATTTCTCAGTCTGAGTACGGAAGTGCTTCATTTAGATACAAATCTGTCTCTTTCAACTGCCAGTACAGACTACAAAGCATTTTAGTAATGCCATACGTCAAATTAGTTTGTTAAGATATCCTAATTGGCTCTGTTTTAACTTTAATGACAGGAGAAAATGAAAGATGTGCTTGGCAGTCGTATGTATTTATTGGCACTATTAAAACGTCTTGCCAGTTCTTACATTGAATGTAGCTTCAGAAGGTTTGTTGTTAGCATATAATACCTGTTTTTAATGTGCTGAGGAGAACCGAGACACTTGAAAGCTCCATTGACCATAATAGCAAGCCGTGTGCAGAGGGCTTCACATTCTTCCATACTAGAAAGCAAGGTTGGGGAGGAGGGACAGAAAAAAAGATTAAAAGAATAACAGTGAAAACAGAACTGTATTTATACTTAACTTTTAATTAAAAAGGAAGGAAACTGGAAAGCTGCAAAAATTGCTACACAAAACCTTCGACTTTTAGGTCAACAGTTCAAATTGTAGTCACAGTCAGTTCATACCAAAATTTATTACCACATGACAGCTAGAAGCAAGCCATAAAAATGAATTTATGTTTGTAGTCTAGAACTAATTGGACAATTCTGTCCGCAATATATAAGTTTTATTAGTAAAGTCAAATACCTGATAGGCAGTCTCAGCAATGTCACTGAGTACAAGCACCSTGAACATTGTTATTCCCTTTAATAACTGCTTATGCTCACTTTAAGCTAAGAGACAGAGGAGGAAAATGAAAGTTTGCTCAGCTGCCTCTTGTATGGTACATATCCTTACACAGCTAAAGTTAGCCTTGGTCTGATTGCTGGMCACAACAGATGCAAAAAATGACAATCCAAACAGAATTTAGGACACAAATGCAGCTGAAGAGCAGAATCCTGTTGCAAGCAACTGCTTCAAATGATAATGAACAACTTTGACTTGTAAAGCTTATGGCAGATGGGCTGCCCTGCTACAGATCATACAGAATTACGTGAGCAGTTTTTACAAAGCATCAGCTTAAACACAGCACTTCAGTGAGGACATATTTCWCCACACAAAACAGACATTAAAGTTGTTTGATGTCCTTGCAGTTCACTGTGTGCACTTCCCAGCCCCTCTGAGATAGACTGAGCCCTATATCCATACAAATTCTAGCAYTTTTACCTGAGAGAGCATGAGTATTGCAACGGAAGTATCCTCTTAGGCACACTCTTAAAATGGGACAGGGATACGGCAAGAACTGCTAAACCATAAGCCATTATGTTTGAGAGGGATGGAGAGTGGGCTACTAACATGTCTTCCCARAAAACAGGAGATAAACTCTACATTCAGGTCTGTCTGTGGTGCGGTACCTTCCAATGAGAGCTTGGCATAACACTCACCAGCTGTGGCAAAATGACACAAATAGGTTTGTATGGACAATTAATACAACCTCACTCCTCTCCCCTCTTACAACAAAACCAATAAAATAGTTAAATGTTCTCCCTGAAAATTAAGCTAACTGACCACAAATACTATTTTTCATACCTGAAACCATCTCTGTACCRTGTTCATTTATTTGCTGATGTACATTACTTTAGTTGTGTAAGTAGCCTTTGAAAGAATCTGGGATATCTCCAACAGCCTTCAGCAAATACAAAATAATCTCTCCTTCATCCAGCCTGGCACAAAACGTCTTATTAATTAGAAATGAAATCTATGTGGACTGCCACTCTATAGTGGCATAACTGCTCCAGTTGAAAGTCATTAATTTGTCAAGCTAAATAAGTAATTAGTAACAATTTATTTGATGGATTTAGTTTATTTTCTTGTTACAACATATTAGTAACAAAATCACAATTACCTTCTGTTTAGCTGCTGTTTGACACCAGAGGGTTCTCAACCTGGAYTGAAAAGTCAAACTGCACTGTTTTCTGAAATTCACTCAATTTAACTGACATTATATAGCTTCTGCTCCTGAACTGAACGAGCTGGTAAACACCTAGGGTTCAGATACACTAAATACTCTATACATCTAAAGTGATTTTAAAGAATCCATTTCCAGAAATATAATAGTCAAAATTTCTGAGAGTATTTTTTTCAGCAGTACTGAAGCACATGCACGTCCAGGGACAAGAAACACATTTTGACAACACCTGAAAAAATTAACAATATCTAACAAATATTAAAAGAACATTTTATTGCATTCTTTTATTGCTTCATCTATTACTTCACAATTCATTTGTCCAGAATGTTATGTTGCTGTTTTGATTAATTAGTTCTGTCCCTTCTGGGCATGTATTCATGATCTCTGCCTCAGCTAAAGCCACTTTATATATAATTATACTACACTATATTCCCTACAGGGAACATGTAATTTATTCCATTTACTATCGATGTTACAAAGTAGTTTCACATTTCCTCCATTAAATTGAGACACCAATGACCGTATTGGAGAATTGACAAGATATTTAATGTAGATCCACTCTTCCAAGAAGATAGGGTCACTCCTAGCAATTCCATACAGAGATACCATATAGTGCATACACAGCATATCTATTGCATTTGTCTTTAAGATGCCATGGCATACTCTTTTCATGTCCTGATACAAACCAGGATCCTTGATAAAGTCAGAAGTGRGGTTTCCATTCCCATCTCCCTTTGAAAGGTTTGTAAAGTGGGCAACCACGAAAGGATAACTTTGGTATTTCGAGTGACAGGAGACAACATTGCACAGAAGCAACATGGAAAAGGAAGAATTCGTTAAATCTTTTTTCTGCCTGCAATGTCACTGAGCCACAATCTAGTCCTTGAGAATTAAATACAGGAAATAATTAGGGTTTATGCAAGTTCACCTTTCATAAGCAGAAGGAATTACTATAAAATAGCAAGATACTCTGAGTTTCACTCCCCAGCATGCCTTCAGAATATGCTCTTCTGCCCTCAGGCGACAGTAGGCAAGGGGAGAAAGTGGGATCATGCTGGTTGCTAGGATAAGGACTCTCACCTGTGAGATGTCAGCACAGCTGCACAACCATCTTGAACTTCTTTCAGGATGGTTTTCCAAAGGTAGCGTTTAGAGCAGGGATCCATCCCAGAACTGGGTTCATCCTACAGGAAAAAATAACAATACAGCAATTAATCATAGGAAAAACATACCAAACTTCAAGCCCAGCATGAAGAATTAACAGAACTCACAGTAAAAGCATATATTTTTCTCTAAAATAAGTTATATTTTCAGGAGGTTATTTAAAAAGCATCTTTATCTTTTTTTTTTTTCCTCTAGCACACATAGCTTTATTTCTAAATTAAAAGTGTACTGTTTTACTCAAACATCTTTATACTTTTGTTGCAGGAGAGATTTGCAGTTTCTTTTCTCACTTTTAGGAAAGGTTGAATGCTTCCTTCTTCCCTACCTATACACTTGCCATGGGCAGAAACAGCTGGGGCAGAAGCCCTATAAATTCAAGGCTATTTGCCACCTCCCACACTACACCTAGTTAAGGATATTATGTCTGGATTATAAATTCCCTAGCAGTTGCTCCCAAACCTTCCTTCAAGAATTCTCATTCATGGTTGAAAGAAGCGATAGGATTAAACATCAATCCAGACAGTGTGCAAAACTCATGTAAACCTTCTGACTTGTCCCATTTCTAGCTCAAACAGTTTCTATAGAGAGAGAAGCACAGCTAAAAACCTACATTCCCTGTCCTATCTAACCATGCTGTCCTCAGTAAATCAATTTTTGACTTTGTTCATGGAAGTAGAAGGAATGATATCTAATTGTCAAAAGCCATTCTCTGTCACTTCAAACCTGAGGAGAAGGAAACTATTCAAGTTGCTTTTAGTAATTTCATGAGGAGTGTCAGCATTTGTTATGATGGTATGGCCTTGACCATTATATTTTACATCAAAGAATTCTAGCTGAAGCTTGTAAGAAAATTTCTCAAGGAACAGAGCATCCTATGTGATATCGATTTTGTCCCTTAGCCACCAATGTCTGAAGGGAAAATAAATTCAGTTCAGTCTCCTATTTCATGTGGATAGCTGTCAAATGAAAGGTAAAAAAGCAAAGATAATTAAAAAACCCAACCCAAGGATCACTAAATTAAAGGCTATGAGACCCTGAATGCAAACTGGAAGGAGCTGGTTTACATYGGTGACAATGCTTCTCAAACATAAAAAGATTACAAAACAGCAGAACCATTTTCTAAGATCAGGAAAAAGCACTGCTTTATCTCTTTCCTTTACTAACTGAAACAGGGTCAGTTTAAACACAAAACACAAATAAAATCATTCAGCTTAGAAATAACAATTAGAAGAGCTAGGAAGAGTGAGGAAATTAGAAGAAAATGCCTCTGKTTTTTTGAGCATAATCAATTTAAGAAACACAAATCCCATGAGGACACGAATTTAATCCAGTTCWACTTAATCTGTTATCTATTACTGGAAGTACTGTTTCAACCTTCAGCTTTGGGGATCAACCATTACCTCYGTCTGATAGTTCTGAAAGGTTTATTTCACCACTGGACTGGTTTAGCGCTTCCCTCTCCAAGGCTTAAGAAAGGTATATTTAATCTTTTCTGCTGAAATTGAATGCAACGATGAGATAGAGAATATAGTGTAATAATGACACAACTCCCACACTGTTGTAATTCTCTAATCTTCAATACAAAAGGCATTGTTTAAACTAGAAGGGGGAACTGACCTAAATGGGTTTATATTTTGGAACAACAGGATGCAGGCACCAAGAGACCATGTGATAAATAATTTATTCCTACTCAGGAGTATTTAGTTGGTCGCATGATTTGTGTATAAAACAAAAATATAAAAACCATCCAGATTTATGGAGTTTGGCATGTAGCAAGCATGTAACATGTAGCAAATGTAGCATACATGTCATGAAAAAGACAGCCTAATAATTAAAAACATCAGCACAAAACTACAAATTAAAATAAAAATCTTCACTGTTGACAAAGACAGTAGAATTGTTGATATACATTTCTCGTGTTATACCCATAATAGAGAATACATAATACATTACTACATTTTACAGTAAATATTTCTCTTTTTCTATATAAAAAAATCTTTATTTTAAAATAAAGTACCCATATAGGCCCACAGGCTATTACAGTTATATCTGTGCTTGTTTATGACCCTCTTCCCCTGCCCACCCTGACACCCCAAGTGGGGCAAGGAGAAAGGAAAAAAAAAACGATTTCAAATTTGTGAGCGCTCAAATACAAAATAAGAAGTATTAGTACAGCAAAACAAACAACTCATTCATCCATGTTTCCCAAGTAGACATAGTATTGCCTTTACTCACCAATAAAAGTATTTGGGGCTTGCCAACTAAAGCCACAGCAGTAGAGAGCTTCCTCTTTGTACCACAACTGTATGTCCTCACCAGTTTATCAACATGGGCATGGAGATGTAAACGGTTAACAAGATCCCCTGCTACCTGCAATTTGGAAATTTGAAAGTTGGCAAAGAAAAGCCAAATCAAGTAGCATCTGTGCTTAAACTGAAAGAGTTCATTCATGCTAAAAATAAATGTATAAGTTATTTCCTTATTTCCCCCCATCTGCTGCAGATCATTATTTTTGAATCCTAGACTCACATAAAAAACTGCTCCAAGATCCTTCCCTCTCCCAAAGTAAAAGGATTTTCCTATATTGAAAATTTTGCTTTGTCATCCCTTCTAACAGTCATTTGTATTCATTTTGGGTTGCAAGGATAATAATTTAAAATGTTCCTCATCYCACCTCATTCTCTGATATTTAAATGATCAAGTAAACTTATCAAGTGATAGAAAATTCAGGAAACAAAATTCTGCATCAACCACAAAAATGGAAATGGTAGAAAATCAAGTCATAGGTCAAGGATCAGGAGTTTATCTTAAAGACCAAAGGTAATGTAGGATTCATTTAAYATACCTTTCTAAGAATGGAGAGGGGCTTGTTATTGGTTAAATTAGCAATCAGAGTAAGATGGGCAGGCGCATGAACACAGCTGAAGATAAAATTCATGCCTGTCTTTCCTCTTCACGTATCAAAGATGGTGCTGATGTTTGAGGCTCCCTCCAGCACTGGTGCTACAGAATTTAAAGTGTAGCAGCAGTCTTGCTCCTCCTACATCAGCTATGACTGCTGGACCATTCTGGGAGACCTCGTGCAAGAACATGAGAACAACAGCAACTCATCTGCTCACCAATACCAGATATGTCCTGCAAAGCAGCAGGTGCTTAGTGACGAGCTGCTGGCCCAACACCATTAAGGAACAAGCAAATCTGTAATATAGCTGGTCTGTCTTTATTGTAGACGTAGCACCATAAAGGGGGGATTCTTGCAAAACAAGCAGTTTGACGGTGCTTTTAACTGTTGTCTCAAATCAACTGCCAGAACGTCCCAACGGTACTGCACATTATTTTTGTTTCCACTGCATTCTCTGAGTGTCTTCAGCAGAAGACACAGAACACTGGAAAGACTAAAGTCAGGTCGGATGGACAGTGCCCAATTAATTCAGAAAAGCTAATAGAAAAAATGTCAATAAGGAGTAATACTGTGAATTAATACTCACTATCCATTAGAAATAAACTGTTACGAGCTTGATCATATTTTTCTTAAGACCAGCTGACTTTATGCCAATCCCCTAGGAAATCATCAAAGTCAGCAAGATTTTTCAGCACTACATCTAAAAACAAGAGACATTTCCAAGAGGAATTTCTTTGTAAGCAGGCACAATACTGCAGTGTGAGAAACTACATTTTTTTTTATGTATTCTAGCACTAGTATGCAAAGTTGCCTGTGTTCTAAGTACCCTAATGTATAACCTGACAGCAATGCATATTCTCAGACAAAAGCTGTTTCATAAACATTGCTCTATTTTAAAYGTACAGGTTAAAAACAAAACCACTCTCCCACCCCTGAAAAGTTAACCAGCAAACATGAAACTAGCTATAGACTGGTTTATAGACTAGCTATATATGCTGAGAAATTCATGTCTTCTCTTTCAGAGCTAATTCAGTCTCTTTTGCTTTCCTTCAGATACTACTACTGTATAACAGTAGGACTGCAGCAGTAGAGGCTTTTACATTCTGTGACTTTAGAAATGTACGMGAGACTAAGACAAAACTGCCRAGCAGGTTTTTTTKTTKTTTGKTTKTTTTTTCTTCCAAACACAGGTCTCACTATACAAAAGCTTACGTATCCCATTTCTCTAACACCAGCCAACATCCAAAAAAATTAGAGAGCTTTATATAAACAACAAAAAAAACCTACAGAAACAGCCTACAAAGTCATTACCCCTGAAATATACACCAGACAGCTTATCTGCTCTATTAAACCGCTTTACAACCACTTGGTAGTAAAGTATGTATGTATGTTACTGACAATAGGATCTTTTATCCATAAATCCACTAATATTCAGAGAATTGTGCAGAAACACTCATATTTTTTTWAAAATAAGTGAAAAAATGTGTGATCTTTTGTTTACACAGAAAATGCATTGTAAATCACAACACATTTCAGTAGTTATTAATAAGGAAAAGATGACTATATTCCAGAGCTGAAATGCAGTGAAAACTTTCCTTTAGGAAATCATAGGATCAGAACCACTTTTCCTAAGAACACTTTGAAATATTGCTCTGTTAGTGCAAGTTATCAAAGTATCATTCTTTAAAAGAGGCCATAAACATTGTGCAAGGAAGAATTTAGAAAGCTAAGGTATACTGCCATAGAAAGAAGGGGGGAAAAAAAGTCAAGGAAACTAAGTCAGAGTGCAATCTGTAGCCCCCAGTGAGACTGAATCATGTATCAGATACTTTTAGCAAGTCAGCCTAGTAACAATTTAAAGGACAACTCTCKTATTTGTTATTTTTATTTTTACTGAAGGTAGGAACATAACGCTCTTTTCAGGAAGTAACGTTATAAAAGTTCCACTTAGCCAGATTTACAATTACTCAAGAGTGTTCACTGCACAGATATGCATGACTATGCCATGTCCTGTTTTGTACAAGAAAGAGCTCAAGTCTAGCCTGAGTCCTCTGCTATGGGAACTTTGTAACACAAAGGTTTACTAAAGGTAATAGGAGAAGGGAGTGGAAATCATTTCATAGTATTCACTTTGCTGCTGCATTAAATGTGTAGAGCTTCCAAGTTATASTTTGCGGATCATTACAGTGCATACCACAGTCTGGCTTGCTATCTAGCAGCATAGGGAATAAACARGAGGAGCTAGAGATCTACGTGCGGTCGCAGGGCCGTGATCTCATTGCAATCACAGACGTGGTGGGACAGCTCACATGACTGGAATGCTGTCGTGGATGGCTATGTGCTTTTTAGGAGAGGCAGGCCAGGAAGGCGAGGTGGTGGAGTTGCTCTTTATGTGAGAGAGCAACTGGAATGCATTGAGCTCTGCCTAGGGGTGGAGGAGGAGGAGGAGGCAGTTGAGAGCTTATGGGTAAAGATCAAAGGGCAGGCTAGCTTGGGGGACACTGTTGTGGGTGTCTACTACAGGCCACCTGAYCAGGAAGAGAAAGTTGATGAGGCTTTCTATAGACTGCTGGAGGTAGCCTCACGATCACAGGCCCTGGTTCTTGTGGGAGACTTCAACCACCCTGACATCTGCTGGAGGGACTACACAGCAAGGCACAAGCAGTCCAGGAGGCTCCTGCAATGCTTTGGTGATATCTTCTTGTCACAAAGGGTGGAGGAGCCTACGAGGAAAGGTATCCTGCTGGATCTTGTCCTTACCAACAGAGAGGGACTGGTTAGAGGTGTGAAGTTTGGGGGCAGCCTTGGCTGCAGTGACCACGAGATGGTGGAGTTCAGGATCCTGCAGGAAAGAAGACAGACAACAAGCAGGATTACAACCCTGGACATCAGAAGAACGGACTTTGGGCTCTTCAGAGACCTAATTGGAAGAATCTCATGGGCTCAGGCCCTAGAAGGAAGGGGAGGTCCAGGAGAGCTGGCTAATATTCAAGCATCACTTCCTCCAAGCTCAAGAGTGGTGCATCTCCCTAAGAGACCCACACAGGTGAGCAAGGAGCTCTTGGACAAATTCAGGCAGAAGAAGAAAGTACGCAGAACGTGGAAGAGGGGACAGGCCGCTTCGGAGAATTATGGGAATGCAGTCAGAGTATGTAGAGATGCTGCGAGGAAGGCTAAGGCCCAGCTGGAATTGAGTCTGGCAAGKGATGTCAAGGACAACAGGAAGGGCTTCGTCAAATACATAAGCAGCAAGAGGAGGACTAGGGAAAATGTGGGCCTGCTACTGAATGGGCGGGGGGAGGGAGCTGGTGACAAGGGATACAGAGAAGGCAAAATTACTGAATGCCTTCTTTGCTTCMGTCTTCACTGCTAAGGGCAGCCCCCATGAATCCCGGAGGCAGGATGTGAGGGAGAAAGTCTGGAGAAGGGAAGACTTTCCTTTGGTTGAGGAGGAAAGGATTAGAGACCTTCTGGGCAGGCTAAACATCCACAAATCCATGGGCCCGGATGGGATGCACCCACGGGTACTGAGGGAGCTGGCGGATGTTGTTGCCAAGCCGCTCTGAATCATCTTTGAAAGGTCCTGGAGAAGTGGAAAGGTGCCTGAGGACTGGAAGAAAGCYGGTATCACTCCAATCTTCAAGAAGGGCAAGGAGGAGGACCCAGRCAACTATAGGCCGGTCAGCCTCACCTCCATCGCTGGAAAGGTGATGGAACAGCTCATTCTGGACGTCATCTCCAGACATATGGAAGAAAAGAAGGTGATCAGGTGTAGCCAGCATGGATTCACCACAGGGAAATCCTGCTTAACCAATCTGATAACCTTCCCTGATGGAAGGACTGGCTGGGTAGATGAGGGGAGAGCAGTGGACATTGTGCACCTTGACTTCAGCAAGGCTTTTGACACCGTCTCCCTTAACATTCTCCCAGGCAAGCCCAGGAAGTGTGGGTTAGACGAGTGGACAGTGAGGTGGATTGAGAACTGGCTGAAAGGCAGAGCTCAGAGGATTGTCATCAGTGGCGTGGAGTCTAGTTGGAGGCCTGTGGCTAGTGGCGCCCCCAGGGCTCAAAACTGGCTCCCCTCCTGTTCAACTTTTTCATCAATGACCTGGATGAGGGGACAGAGTGCCTCCTCAGCAAGWYKGCWGAYGATMCCAAGCTGGGAGGAGTGRCTGACACACCTGAGGGCTGTGCTGCCATTCAGAGAGACCTGGACAGGCTGGAGAGCTGGKTGGAGAGGAATCTCATGAGCTTGCATGAGTCCTGCACSTAGGGAAAAATAACCCTAGGCACCAGTACAAGCTGGGGGCCAACCTTCTGGAGAGCAGCTCTGCAGAGAAGGACCTGGGAGTGCTTTCGGATGACAAATTGAGCATGAGCTAGCAATGTGGCCTCGTGGCCAAGAAAGCCAATGGTATCCCGGGGTGTTTTAGGAAGAATGCTGCCAGCAGGTCAAGGGAGGTGATCCTGCCCCTCTACTCAGCCCTGGGGAGGCCTCACCTCGAGGTGATGAGGTCCCTGTACTATACTGGGAGTCCAGTTCTGGGCTCCCCAGTACAAGAGAGACATGGAACTACTGGAGAGAGTCCAGCATAGTGCTACGAAGATGATGAGAGGGCTGGAGCATCTGCCCTAYAAGGAACAGCTGCGAGAGCTGGGCCTCTTCAGCATGGGGAAAAGAAGACTGAGGGAGGATCTTATCAATATGTACAAGTAGCTGAAAGGAGGGTGTCAAGGGGACAGGGACAAACTCTTTTCAGTTGTCCYGTGTGACAGGACAARAGGCAASGGGCAGAAATTGAAGCACRGGAAGTTCCRCCTGACCGTGAGAGGGAATTTCTTCCCTGTGAGAGTGACGGAGCCCTGGACCAGGTTGCCCAGAGAGTTTGTGGAGTCTCCTTCTCTGGAGATCTTCAAGGCCYGCCTGGATGCAACCCTGTCAGACATGCTCTAGGTGACCCTGCTTGAGCATGGGGGTTGGACTAGATGATCTCCAGGGGTTCCTTCCAACCTTATCAATTCTATGATGCTAAAATACGTACCAAATCAGAATAGACTCAGAGTTGAATTACATGAGCAGAAGAATTATTCCGCTTTCTTACTCCTAATGGTTTCCCAGTTGAACCTAAAAAGTCTCCCAATTCTCCTATCTTCCACTACCCTTAACATTTCAAAGCAGCATTGCAGAGGATACTTCAGCAAATGTCTGAATACACAGCTCATTCTTTTTTTCAAGAGATGACTCTTATTCCTTTTGTCTCTTCTTTAATGTATATTTCCAGTAATAATAGTCTCAGCTTCATCAACATGACCTAAATAATAATGAAGATGTAATCTAAATGAAATTAGATGTATTATATATTAAATATATTGTGGAGTAGCCTGCATGTCTCCATTATAATTTCATTCAGCTGTATAACCTGTGGTGTCTTGTGGTCTGCATCTGAGTATACTATGAAGTAAAAATGAAAATCTCTCCAACTATTTGAATAGAATTCTAGCATTGGACAAGTGACAAATCTTTAAGCGGATACACAAAATTATGAAAGAAATTTATATTTCTAATGGTTTCTTTCCTTTAGCAAATGTGAGATATATACACAATCACCTTCTCCCTTCCTTTTTATATCCATCATGATGTTCTATTTCTAGTTTCAAGTGCTTCCATCACCGAAGAGTGAGAAGATTCATCAATTTATTTAGCAAGTTGGTAACACTGAGGCCAAATTAAAATGCACAGTTATATGTAAATCTATGTTTTGTGACTTCATTTGCACTACAAAGATGATGATTTATGTTTAGTCATGCCTGTAGTATGCATTTAAACTTTTTCCTTTGGTAGCAGCCCACATGGTCTACTCCAACCTCTTCTAGTTTTGCAGGAAAAAGTAACTTTTAGAGTAGCTTTGAGAAGTAAAGTAATAACTTCACATTGCATGAAGTTTAACATTGATAGCAAATGACCCATTTTTCTCCTCCTTTCCCATTCAGTTAATTACTGTTTTGGAACATTAAGTGCACTCAACTTTATGTCAGGCACTTAACTCCTGCTGCTGATAAATCTGTCTCGCCAAGAATTTGATCCTTGAAGTTAGTGCTTCAATGGACTACTTCAGCAGCAACACAACCTGTAAGTCACCTGCCTCCTTGTCAATTTATTACAAAACAAAATAGATATATATTGCTTTCTACTTCTTAATAAAAACCATGCACTCCCCAAAATACACCTAYGTGCATGTTAGCATAAACAATTACTGGTAAACACTCAGAGAGGCAGGCTTGGAACACCTTATCATAGACAGGAGGGAGTGAGAAAATAATAGCCTACATTTCCATACAGCTGCTATTCCAAAGCATTCCCAGACCTTATTTTCTTTATAGGCAACTAAAACGCAGACTTTCTCCAGGCACCAGCCATCTGAGTTGAAACACAGCAGCTGTTCAACACTTCACAGCAATACCACACAGCAGGAAGGGCCCACAGACAAAAACACTTGTTTTGCTCAGAGATGGTTTCATTTCAGTTTTTGATGAAGTCAAACCAGAGTTGCTAAATATTATTTGCAGGAGCCCTTCAATGCCCTGATCACAAGCATATGGAAACAAAGTCTGCCTGCAATCTATGCAGACAATATATACATATATACATACACACACACACACACACACACATATATATATATAGGATGACTGAAAGGAAAAATGATCTTTGTATTACAGATGTGAAAGTAAGGCACAGAAGGCTGAATATAAAAGAAAGGTCCTAGCTTAAACCTAGATTGTCTTAGGTTCAGTATAATCAGAAGATTAAAAGTTATCTTCTCTCACTACACTGCAGTAATATAACTCATCTCTGCATAACAAGGAATTGATTCTGATCTATTTGAAGCAGAAACTGTATGCGAATTACCACACCATTTGAGGAATTCTTCCCCAAAGGGCTTTGAGAACAGCCATTGCAATATCTGTGTATGAACTACCCAGAAAATAGCAGATTCTGACTATAAAGTAGAAGCTCTTAGGTACACCAGTTATTCAAACATACTTATGTATTTGAATTGAGTTATTTCATAGATATTTCATAGAGAGCAAAATTCTCACTATCTATAGTGAAAGCATATGAAGCCAGCTTAACCATGTGGCTCCTCACCAAATATAGACAGGAGATTGCATTTACATTTGTTTTTATTTACATATGCACATGCAGAGAGAAATCAAGCAGGCACAGCACAGAAWTCTATTGGTATCATCCTGCTCATTGCAATTTGGAAAATTTCCCAGACACCTGAGATAAATTAGCTCTCCCATGTAGTACTAAATTTATGAAATCTAAGTCTTTAAGCACACCATATATCCTCATTTTCAAGACTCCACATAGCTTCTGATCTGCTACTCATCCAGACAGCCATGCTGTCTCCAAGAGTTGTTGTTGGGCGGCCAAACGATCTGGAAGAGTCACAAGTTAAACAATAATAGTAAGATTTATGTGTGTGTGCACACACTCTCTGTTATGTGGTGTTGACAGGGTCTGCTCAGAGTGTAATCTTGAAGAATTAGCAGCCTATTGCAATGCATGGGTCAGTTCACACTTCTCAAAGCTGCTGGCTCCCCCTTGTCTGCAGATGAGGAATTATCAGTAAAAARGTGTCTGCCAGAACCACTTTAACAGATTATAGCTTTGAGTACTAAAATAAAGGAATAGCTAAGAACCTGTGACGCCAGGATTTAAAGGCAGCACAGTACTAAAAGGCCTAATTTGGCTCTTGCTCAAAGGCAACCCTCTTGGCAGATGCAAGTTGGCAATAAAAATTCTTACTCTTCCACAGCAGGACTGCGGTCTTTGTCTGAACTGTGGTGAAGTCTTTTTTAGCCTACCATCATAGTCTTTTTTCTACTCTGTTTTTCTATGAGGATCATCGTCTGCCTAATTTTATGTGCCTCAACCTATTCACAGATGGAGAGGACATCTACTCTGTACCCTGGAGTCAGCTTCCTGAGAGCAACACTGTTTGTATATGACCCACCAGCACAGATGAGTCAAATGGATCCTCTGAATTTTAATTAGAGCTATGTACTTATATTATTTAAGTTCTTCTAATGCTTATGCTCTTCTCAGACTGTCTTAAAACAGCTTAATTTACAGTAATGGTGTACAGAAATTACAGAACACATTCAACACATTGCCTACCATGACACTATTATGGCAAGATGGAAGCTGACTATTTTTGAATACTCAATGTCTCATGGCAAGAAAAATATATTTTTCTGGAATAGCACTTACCGATTCTATGATTCTACCTAGCTGTTGAAGAAAAAGGCACTAAAGAACCAAAATAAGAACGTCTGCTCCGACGGACAGACGGAAAACTGACTGTAAACCACTTAGTGGACCCTGAGGCAATCGCTGGGACAACTAACAGTAGCTAGACAGGAGAGGTTCCAGTTACATGCAGTTTTGCTTCTGGAAAAAGCTGCTACAGGAAGAAGGCAGGCAGCATTCTGGCAGTCACAAGGACAATCTAAGTTAACATGCAGCCATAGTTACTATGTGCCACCAACCCGTACAGCAGGAATGTGAAATTATGACACTGATTTCATATTACACTCCAGTTCTCTCTCTCTCTCTCTCTTTTTTTTTTTTTTTAAGTAATTAGCACAAGAGACTGAGCTGCTTGAGCTCAGATCAGAAACTTTCACCTGCAGAGGTAGAGAAAAACATGTTTTACACTATATTCATCTGGGAGAAGGTCTGTGCATAACAATTTCTGGCATTGTCTGAGTGATTGGCTCTTTACAGATGAAGAGCTCTGTCTGCTGGTCAGCAAACCTACATCTGTACCAGTAAATTAAAGCACTCCCTGTGACATGCCCAGATATTGTAATCGTCTATATTAGCAAGCTGTTAAAACATTTCCTGGCGAGAGTTTGGGCTGTTCTCCTTGGAAAACCTCAAGTCTGGCAAGGCAGCTGGAAGGTTTTAGAGACTGCTCCTGACACACAGCTTGAACGCAGCCACTGTCTCGTGAAAGTTAAGACGTTTATTAGCAGAGCACTGACAGCTGCTATGTTCGGCCATGTGGCCTCAGCATCCAGATGTGTTTCCAGATGTATCAGTATAGACAGGCAACAGTTCTTAACTCCTTCAGAGTCAAATCCTGTCTGCTGAAGAAAAGGGGTTTTCAGAGGTGCCTGACTCAGTAAATGGAGTGTTCCTGCTATGCTGCGTGGGAGCTGTACGCTAGTTGTGTGAAAAGAACTTTTAGCAATGGCCTGCATCTCAAAATGCAGTAACAAAGGTGTTATATTGCACCTACATTCTATTTCATTTCATTCCTTGAGAGCTTATATGCCTGAGACTGCATTTGCATTCATGTATCTCTACTATTCTCAGTGATGTTATTGTGTTTTAAACTGGCATAACAGAGGCGGGGGGGGGGAGGGATCCATACTGTTTACATAAAGTACTAATAACGAAAAACCTTATTACTGAAGTTGTTAAGATGAAATACCAGATATCTTCCAGCGGAAAACAGTGCAATTGTTTTATAAACTCCACAGCCTAACTTGCCTCCAGCTCCTCCTACAAAAATACTCTGGATCGTTACCTTACAGATATATTGTTTGGGAATTCCCCTCAAGGTGCAGTAGTAATGAAGATGCTCCCGACCAGTTAGAAGTTCATCCAGGGCATCTTGCTGTGGGCAGTAGCCAATGAGAATGCCTTCAGAGCTAGCAGACAGTATATCCATTTCAGATCTGGTTAAAGAAAAAGACAAAAACTTGATATAAAACACATAGTCCTGGTTTTCACTCCTGGAATGGAGAGTCTTAAAGCCAAACACATTCACCTTCAACTCTAAAGTAAAACGGGTTTGAATCTTCTCTCTCATCATTTATCACAGCAGCACCCACAAACTTTGTGTGTCTTTTATCTTGTTCCCTCTCTCTGATTAGTACTGCCACCCACACCTTACTTTTCTGAAGGTATGTATGTCAAGGTGACCAGATCAACCCTAAAAGAGGACAGAGATCTATGAAAATTAATTCTTACCAGGCTTACCTCGATTCCCATACATCTTTGGTAGACCTTGCTCTAAGGAGACACATTTCAAAACCAGACTGCATACATTGAACTCAGTATTAAAGGCGCAGTCATGAGACAGAGAGAAATGTTATTGTGTATTTCTTATGTATCCACAAACACACATACACACACACACCCTTTCTCTGAACAGCAAAAGCAAAACAAAACACAGAATCTTTAAATCTAGTAGGTTTAAAGGCAATCCAGGAAAAAAATAGAAAATCATTCTGAAACATTGGCTGTCTCTTTGTAGCTCTATAGCTTTACTAGAAATTGCATTCATTGCTAAGAAGCAAGCTTGATTGTAGGGGTGTCTCATTACCCATAACGATACTAAATCTATCCTATTTGTTCCAACATCTACACCAACATTGTGATGTTGATTTACATTTATAAAAAATACCTGCCAAAACTAAGATACTTAACAAAAAAAAAAGAGCTTTGAAAGAAAAAAGTTTTTAAAAGGTTCTGAATTATARAATGGTTTCACCCTCATGAAAATGTGTTGTGTTTCTGGTTAGCAGAACTAAATTTATGATTAATAATTTAGACACAAAATAAATGTCAGGGTCTACAAATACCAGCACTAGTGAAAGTATAAATATGCATTTCCTGCTCCTTAATAAGATTCAGGAGTCTAGGGGGAAAAGGAAAATACAAATTCTGTATTTTATATGATGAACCACAATGTCAAAATATATTTTACAACATCAAAATATATTTTAATGCTGTCAAAAGGTAAATTACCATGATATGATTAACCTTGATAGGGATTAATTAGAATGGGCCTCTGCTCTTAATGGATATAAAATGTTAGTACCTTTGACAGTTTGGACAGTGCCAAGGAAGTTAACTGTCTGTACACATCTCTCTAGACAAAGGCCCAGCAAAAAAGAAAAAGTTTTGGGGGTGGAGGAAGAGGATGCCAAAAGTGTACTTCTTCATTAATCTGTATACACTTAGGGGTTATATTAAACAAAGTTTATACAGAATTTTTCCCAGACCATTTTCCAGCCTTACATAAATCAAATTAAATGCATGGATTTATTAACGTAGATCCTTTTGTATAACCTCTCAGAAGCAGTGGATTTCTTTCTGTTATGAACTCTAACATGATGAAACATCTATATGAAATATAGGGAAATGCTACACATATCCTACTGAACACTGAAATAGATGTGTATAACGTTTGTTATACTAGGAAGATTCAGGCACAGTAATAAGGCTTCTTTTTGGTGCAGCTACTGCCTTTGGAGAAATGAGTCTGGGCTTCTGGTAACAGGCCAAATTCAGTCACAAGAGAACAAATCACATACAGCAGTAATTTCTGGGACATTTACTCAGCATGAACCCAACCCATGAAGAACAAAAAATAAGCATGGCTGCAAAAAAAACCAAAAACAAACAAAAAAAAACACAGACATCTTATGTACTTTAGATAAAAATATCTTAGGCAAAAGTTATTTAGTTTGCATCAGGAAATAAAAATACCTCAGTGTCCTGAGTGCTAATTGTACAGACACCATGTTAGTGTTGGGCTTCTTACAAAGCACATAGCCCTATATACACAAAATCCCATCTGGTGACCTTYGGCTTTCATAAAGAAAGAGGATAGCAACAACAGATTGTTTAATATTCTTACTCAGTTTGGTCCTTATTTTGCAACTATATCCATTAGCACTGACCTTGAACACATAAGAGTTCCCATTAGTAAAGAAATTGTAATATATTTGCTAATGAATTCATAGATCTATTTTTCCCCCCAACTCTAGATGTCTGTATCTGTTATAAGACAGAAAACAATCTGATCAGAAGGAAAAAAAGTCACATGAAGATTCTGGGGTTTTACTGAGACGTTTTGTGTGTACAGTATAACATCTATTCTTCCTTCAGCAATATCACTGAGCATATATCCAAATCAAAAAGGCTGGAAATAAGTCTGCAGTTTTGTTTTGCCAGGTCCTAAGGTTTTGCCAAGTACTGAAAGAACAGCGAAAGAAAAACAYAGTATAATTTTAAACCATAGTATATACCTTAGGAAAGAAACCAGTGCTCATCTCTAGAAATTAATTTTTCCTTGAAATTCAGTTAATCTTTCCGATTTTGTTTTCATGTGCCTAGGTAAAATGAATGTTTCAAGTACTTATGGCATAATACTGGAAAAAAAATCTTTTCACTACATGGTTTTCACTTTTTTATTTTTAATGTTTATGCTATTCATTATACTATTTATATTCTTCCTCCTCCTTAACAAATATCTTAATGCATGATGTTATTGGAATCAAAGTGGAAATGTATTTTATACTTTCCTCAAAGATAACTAGTATACAGCAACATGTTGAATTTTTTCTCAGATTGGAGAAAAATAGATGTCTGTTTTCTGCTCTCTCATTACCGGTATACTAGCATTTCTCATYTGGCCATTCATGTAAATAGCAGGAGAGACAGGAAGAAAAAAACTATTTGCTTTTTGAGTAGAGAGAAAGAATATATAACTACAGATTCCASCCTTTTTCAGTTTTTTGTCTATAGTAATTTAATACAGCAGTAGACATAATAAATGTCAGTGTAACAGCTAAAAAAACATATGGAGGAAAAAATACATTTATACTAAAACAGGTCATTCTATGTCATTATTAAAACACTGAGTAATAGTTATCTTCAAATTCTGCATGGAACTGGTTACACGCCGTGATCAAGCTCAGATACTGGACTGACATGGAACATAAGTTTTCTGCTTCCTAGTGAGGGCTTAATTTTTATACTACATTGTCACACACAGTCTCTCCATTTCCTGTAAATTCAAACAGCTGCAACTGATGGAACCAACAGAACACGTTCAGAATAATTTCTTTCTTAAATACAAATTTAATATTGCAAAACTACATTTTTACTATGCTTTTTGAAAAGGTCAACAGACCCAGTCTGATATCCTTAAGAAAAGCAGCAGAGTCTAGCACTTGAAACATAGAAAATATTGCATTCCATCCCCTGCCTAAATGCTTTCATCTCCCTTTGTACAGTGAGAACAATGATACTTCAGTGTACAGCACTTTGAAAAATATCCAGGACAAAAGGAGTCTTCTGTCAGTTCAGAGTGCTYATCTTGAAAAAGTTTTAGACTATCGATGAAAGAAACTTATGGTCTTGCAAGGCAAAGTATTCTTACCAAACTCAGCGGGGATAAATTTTCAATTCAGAGTTGTTTCTTTATTAATCATTTTAAGGCCTTTTATTTCAATCCATTTCTTTTGTGTGTTCCAGCACCCCTGAAATCTGATTCCAGCCATGATACGTATATTCCAGTCCAAAAGCCTTTGCTGACACTGAAAACTAAATAAAATGCTAGAATAATTTTGGACAAAACCTGCTCCTCTTTCTCATGTGAACTAAGCCTACGGTTTCCAGGAGACAGATTAATACAGATGATAAATTTGGTCCTTATTTGTTACAGTGGTTACCTGCAACACAGCCTAGGTAGCTGTAGCTTCACATTCAAAGGTATAACCATAGTTTCAACTTCCAGGCAACTCAATACCTCCAATATCAGCCTTTTCGCTGTTCTAAAAAAATTTCTTTCACTATTGACTCTGCTGCACACTTAGCTTCATTTTTGTATAATTTTTCTGCATGAAAGTAGTTAAAATAAAAGCAATGATATACAAGGTACTTACAGTGGCTTCAGTAGAGAGATAAATTCCAATAGTTTGTCAAAATGAAATATAAATTTACAAATTGCAAAAGTAGTTAGACATTCCATTGTGTTCATAACTGCATATTCAATTCAATGCATACTAATGCTCAATTAACATTATAAAAAATCAAGGTTAAAAATATAATTAATGTAACTACAGCTTAGCTATAATTAAACTAATTATACTGATATACAGTGTAACAACAGCCACCTCAGCCATTATATTGATGCAAATTTATTCTGTCTTTCAAGTAAAGCTATTTGAATTACATTTTTAATTATTTATCATGCTGAATATCATAACTATCAAAAGAGCCCACATTTTAGCTATAGAGAAATATTTTACTTTCCCCTCTTTGGAGAGAAGTTCTTTGGTCCTATGACTCTGTAGTCCAACAGCTGAGATGACTGACTTTTAATTCAAATAGAATGGGGAGTTGCTATAATGGAGAATCTCTGTGCAGAAGGAAGTTGGAAATTCATGGAACATATATTAATCAGGTAAGAAAGAGTGCTAAATGCTTTAGGCCTCAGCGGGGCAACTTATGAATAAGGCAAGGCCCACCCTATTTCTTCCTCCCGTGACAAGTGAGACTTCACTCCAAGTATGAGCTCAAAATCCACTCTACTCAAAAGACTACAATAAAAAGAGCWGGAAAATAGTAGGAGCCAAAAAAGCAAACAAACTTTGTGACACAAAGTCACTGAAGAAGGTTGAGACACGAATACTTGAAGTGGAAGAAAACAAATAGCCACTACACACTTGATAAACTAAAACATAAAACAGATGTATAACATCTGCCAATATATCAGCACAGCAGTGATTCATAGATTACAAGGGTTCACTTTGCGTTCAGTTTGCTCTCCTTTCTTTTACTGCTTTGGTAAGTGTCAGCTTTTATGACTACATGTTTAGTACAGATCTTACTTCTTCAAGCTACTTGGTAGGAAAAGTAACCACTTAAAAAGTTTGAAGATTTCCAAACTAGCTTTCGTTTAACCAGCTCAAGTACTGGTGGCAATCTAGTCATGGCARCAGAGCTAAGCGCAGGCTAATCCGAGTCCATTTGTACCCCCAAAGAGGAGCAGCTGCATACAGAGAGCACGAAAAGCCCTCTAAATGTCAAGCGGACCATGCAGTCAATATTACACATACTGAAGCTTGGCAACTACTGTTGCACAGATATTGTTCAAAAGCCAGTTTCCTAAGGTCTTATAGCACCATTCTTTATAAAGACAAGTAAGCCTATTTTATTAAAATCTTGTTTTCCTGGCCATTTTCCTTTCTGCTTTTAACATTTCTGACCTTTATCAGAGGGATTGCTGGTACTTCATTATCCGTGCTTCATTTCCACACCTTCCAAAGTAACCAGTATTGCTTCTTCCTTTGGCAGACTTTAATACTGGGGTTGCAAATATCCCTAACACGGAGACACACTCTCTATGTGATAATCACTTTTATGTTTCATCTAGGCAGATATGCCACTGATAATGGCAATGTTAATGAGGTATATAAAATAATAAAAAAGGCAAAATCACCTCTCAGTACCATTTTGCTATTACCTTCACAAGATTGGCTGTGGCTGGTGATAACTTCCTCTTATTTCTCTTACTGGATGATCTTTATGAGATCGCAGTTACAACTAGAATGGGACTGCAAAGGTTAGAAGTTGCCTAAAAACCTTTTCTGCATAAGAATATGAAAATAAAAAATGCAGTTCTTTSGTAGACTGTTCAGCTTGGATACTTTAAACATGCATTTCCCATTTAAATGGTAATATCCAGAGTTTACACCCATATTCCACTTAAAATATTAATTTGTGATGTACCAAAAAGAAAAAAGCTCAATAAAAACAGATCAGAGTCCTCCCCTAAAAATAATACCCTCTAGTCCTCAAAAGAGAATGCCAAGAGACCCTGATCTGCAGAAGAGTTAAATTTGGATCTAGTGCTTAACAAACATTTCTGCTTTGCATAAGTAATACCCAGTCTAACTGAATTTGAATTATATTAGAAATTGTTACATAATATCTAGCTTTTATGCATTTTGCTAAGCTTTTGTTATAAGAGTAGCCCCAGTTTTCTCTGAGGTTCTTAAGAGTAAGCTGTTTTTTATGGTTTCAAACATTCAGGCAAACAAACGACCTAGGTACCAACAAATTATTCAAAATACTTGCTGATATTGTGAAACTGCTCTTCTGCTCTTTTTAAAAGGCAGATACAGATCAGAAATACATTCTGCTATTTTTTTTTTTTTGAGATTGTACTGGGTCCTCCCTGAATACATCTTGATTATCACTGTGTGAGGAGCTCCTTTTATATAACCCATGCTCCTCTAAGAGGTTTTAGGTTGAAATACCCCAAAAACTACTTTGTGCTTTTGAAAAAATCTCATCTTTCATTTCTGGTCTCCTGTGATGTCCAAAGAYGCAAAAGCTGTTCTGCAAAATTCAAGTCTGATTTCAGTGCAATCACTTCAAATAGACATTTCTGAGTGTGTTTTAAATTTTGTGAAGTTATTACAATAGGAATCAGGAAAATTTGCATACTAATTTATTATTATTATTATTATTATTATTTAAAGCCAGGAACTCTAAAGCTCAGTTAAACAAGGAGACAGGAACTGTTATAATTAAGGATTTTGTGCGCAGTCATACTAGATTTTAAAATATTCTGTAATAATGACTTTGCACTCATATTATTATTTGATCATCAACAATCTCTCAGATTATAGCATTCTGATCTTTAAAGTGGCACTCTTACTTTTATCTGAATTAAATAAACCTTATCCACACTTTTTTTTTTTTTTTTTTTGTAAAAGATGCTTCTRAATCAGGGAGGGTAGGAGGACAGAACTTGTGTTGTTACCAATCAAACTGAAGACAGACAGGATCTACATCTAAACTGCTTCCCAAATTATTATATGCCATCAGAGGTAATGTCTCTATGGAGGCTGTTTCATGACGTAGGTTTTAAATAAAAAACTTTGGATCTGCAGACCACCAAGCAGTCTGCAGCTGTGATGAGCAACAGTTTCACTGGTTTTCTCTTCTTTTTATGCACCAGGAATACCTGGCCTTTGCGCACAATACTAGGATGAAAAAGAGAGAAAACTTCTTGCCACTCTAGCCCCCTTCCTCCATTCATGTCTCCTATGRAGGTCTAGGCACGTACCAATCCACCTAAAACCCTTCAGGCACCTCATGGGCAAATAAGAGAGCCATGTTCCTTCATGCATTATAAAAACATATGCATTCATTTATCAGTAACAAACACAGCATTAAATTCAGAGAAGATTTTTGAAAGTTGCAGCTGACTTTCCAATGTAACAAGTTACATAGTGAATGTATTCCTCAGAGACCTTATTGCACTGCCCAGCAAACTGGAAGAACAGAAACTGTTCTATGACTTGGTGAACTTCCATGTTGTTTTTGCATCTAAGAACTGAATTAAAAGTTACTAAGTACTTTAATATAATACGTTAATTAAATACTTTAATGAACTGTTATTAAAATTAAATTACTATGGCCAAATCCCAGGTCTTTTAATTTAATAATTTTTGTTAAAGGTTTGACTAACGAGGGCAGTTTAAAGATACCTGGAACTGAAAGGCGCTYAAGACACTCAAGTAAATTAATTGTWACAAAAAATATTTTAAAACTATTTTTTCRTTTTCATGTTTGAGATCTTAATATTTCTCCTCATTTGTGTCCTTTTAAGCAGTAAAAATCTGGCCACTGGAGAAAAAGGAAATAGCAATACCTAGAACTGAGCAAAGTGCATCTGATGTCCAATCCTATCTCAAGCATCTTTATATCTTCTCACTAGCCTACAAAAAGTCTCTACTGAAGTGATTCACAGATCATAGCCTTCACCTTTTTTGCTTTGAGATTATAAATAAATTCCATTCAGAAAAAGTTATTCTGTCTTGGATAGGTAACTTTAAGAGTAGTTCAGCTGTAGAAGAAGGGATCTCCAACCCCACAGTATATTCTATGGGTATAATTTCATCAAGGARTCAAAGAATTTTGCCCCTATTGATTTACATTGCTCCAGCAGCACTGCTTATCTTGAAATTAGTTTTACTGCTCAGTCTGAAGCTGATTACTTAGCAGCAGTTGCCAAGTTGCAAAAAAAGTAACAAAGTCTAAAATGACAYAGATGGCTTTTCCCAGCCTTAAAGTTGCTCATTTTCCCAAGYTTAGTTACTGTTTAACAGCAGCTCCTCTTTGAGAATGCAGCCTTTAAAGCATTAGAACAGGTTAGTAGTAAGTTTTGAGAACACAGAAGTGTGGACTTTGCACTCAGTTGTACTGTTATGTCTTCAGCCACTCAAAAAACTTTAAAACCTATAACCTGAATTGACACCTTAATAGAGGGTGATCATTAACATTATCAGGGGTATTTTGGACACACAAAGGCGATTACCTCCTCAGGCTTCCTGTCTGTTCTCCTACTTGTGTCAAATTTCATTACCTATGTATTACTATATGTTAAATAGCATCGCACTTTAAACTGTGCTTTCATGTTGTATTTACAAAATACATTATATTCAGGGGAAATGAAAGTAGCACACAAAATGCGCAGGGAGAGTGGGYAGCAGGTACAGYTAAATATTATGTCATTATGTAGCCAAAATAATCATGTATTACTGCCTACTCAAACCTGTTGTGGAATGCCAGTAGTGTACTAAATTTGGTCTCAGAAAAATTCTGTAGCCACAAGTACGATACTAACATATGTAGTAAAAGAAAAAGGCATAGTCTAATTGCTCTGTGAATCAGAACCAATGCTTAAGTTACTCACTTAYCACTCTATCAAGGTTAGCCTGGATACTACCAACGCTGCCTCCCAACCCAATTACATATTATGTTGATCAAGTAATTAACCAACAACTCTGAAAAGCACAACTGTCAGAAACCATTCTAAAATCATCCTTTTGAAGCACTGCTCATCAGCTTCAGCCTGGAAACCTTTCAGTGTAGCACTAATACGAGGGGTGTATGTCCATGTATCTAGGCATACATCTGTACATTTAAGATTTTTGTTAAGATTTAATAAGAGYGCCTGTGAAGATTTTACATATCCTACTGTTTTTTAACAGGTTCATTCTCAACTGAGCTGTCACACAGGACTAAATAATGCTGAATTACTTAACCCAATCAGCAGCCTTTAAAAGTCTTTTTCTCTTCTCCCCTCCTCCACCCAAGTAATAATGCTACATACATTTTAAAAGGGAACAAAAGAAGCCCTGAAGGTACAATATGAAGGACCGAAGGCATGCTGAGTCTTTGGTCATTGGCATTATCAATTACCACTATTATGATCAAAGTCTGTGTTATTTACCCTGTAGGAGTCCTGATAACAGCACGCCCTGCAGATGGGATGATATCTCCAGTCAGCATCTTAAATGTTGTGCTTTTCCCAGCTCCATTTGTTCCCAGGAGTCCAAAGCACTAACCAGGAACAAAAGAGGGAACAAAAGTGAGAAATTGCTACCAATTTGCTACTCTGAAGGAAATATAAGCAATATTGATCCTTCAACAGTTTCTTCCCTTCTCATATTTCCCATCTGACGTCTGTAAGATACTATATATGGATAATTGTGTTAGCAAATTGCACACTTTCTTCCCTTTCCCATAGAAAATAAGTTTTCTAAAAGATTTTTTTTWAAAAAAATGTTGTTACTTCCTACATTTCTAAAAGTGACTTGTTTAGAGTTCTATCCCTCCACTTAAAATCTCGTCCAGTAACTAAATGCATGAATTATCATTACTATTAGTATCTTTGAGACTTGAACCCGAGGACCTCACATTCCTTTTGAGAACCCTGACCACCCCAGCCTACAGAAGCTGCTTCACTTTGTACAAGTGAACAAGCACTACATAGTCAGGAAAGACATTGACTCTGAATGGCTACTTCAGGACCCTGGTTGTGATCAACACGAAACATGTGCTTAATCTAGGACAGGACTTATATTTTAAAAAGATAAGTATTATAAAAGTTAGGAAGTACTATTTTCAGTCTTAATACTTGTTTTATGAACTTTCTTACTGATAAATAGATTTTAATCAGCAGTAACATCTGCTAGGTTATACTCTGGTTACCCAACAACTAACCTCTAGGTGGATGTAAACCCTCAATGTTTAGTTTTTCTTCCAGTTTGCTATCAGCAGCCAGGAAATGTATTTCCTTTTCCTATCAATCTATTTGAAATGAAAATCTCTATTCCTCAAATGCACTATCAGAAAAACCCCATACACTTATGAAGCTGGAAGAAAAAGAAAAAAAAGCAAATAAATCCTGTTCTGACATTTTAGGGATTACCATATTCAGTGCCAGATTTAGGCTTATTAAGAGAGTATATTAGTATATGATATATTAAAATATATTGGAATGATTTCAGTAGGGCAAATACAAGTTTGCCTTGGGCATAAATTCAGGATTCAGTCCACAGTTTGCAATTGAGCTAGATATTCTTAGTTTTGTCTTTTGGGCATTGAACTGCCATGCTACCCCCCCTCCTTTTTTTTTTAATGTTAGCTCATAAAATACTAAGTTGGTAAAAATAAACAAGAAAAAATTAAGACTCATACACCAGAACAGTCATTAAAAAAAAATAAACATATCAGTCACTGAATAGTTGCTTTTAAAACATCATCATAGTTTCTACTCTTTTTCAGCTATTGATTTTCAGAAATTACAGTTGAAAGTGTTCTGCTGCTATCTACAGAGCTTTGATTGCAGACATTCTGAACACATTTGAACAATTGTTCAAAATCAAACATTTTTTTGAAAGAAAAAATACCTCTCCCCTTGGTATTCCCAGGCTTATGCTTTCCACAGCCGCGTTCTTCCTACTGAAACCTCCGTAACACTTCCTGAGGTTGTACAGAAGAAGGATATCATTACCAGTTCTTCCACCAAAGAGTCGCTGCCGCTCCATTTCTACATCAGTATCTTCTGAAGTGTTGATCATGCTGCTACTTGAACATTGACCCCTAAAATAAATTACAACACATGCCACATGGCAAATTGGACATTGCTGTACTCTGGATAACTATGTTTTATTTCCCTGATTGTGATCCCTTAAAGCTCAGTGATCAAATCTCAACAGAATCCAAGGAAAAAAAAAATAACCATACACATTTTTTCTACAGTTTCCACTAATTTACACACCATGTTTATATTTCCCTCTCTCTAGACCACATCACTCCTCATAACAAATAGGAATGGTGACATTCGACCGATTTTAAACTCCACATCAAAGCAGTATTTAATTCAGAAAGGAAATAATGAGGAAGTTCTTTCAAAATGGAAGCATGGGAACATAGAAACATTTGGATGAAATAGCTTAAAATATCTAAATTAACTGATATAAGCCAATAATAAGGTCGTCTTAAGAAACAATCACTACCTTCTTTTGCAATACAAGTGTGTGTAAAGGCGAAAGACRTAAGTAAAACAGGTATCAACACAGAAAAACACTCTGGCTCATTTTCAATATGAAAGTATAATGATGCCATGATGCCACGCAACTTCCTGCTAGAAAAGCTGCAAGCACAAAGCAGTATCTCTATAAAAACTGCAACAATTTCCTGTGGAAAACAGGCTCGCAGCAGAAGGCRCACAGGATTTAATACAGTTGCCTAAATGAGGCGATCAGTGTCATTTATGAGTACCTACAGCATCTGAAGCATCCTCAGAGGGCTAGAAGTGACACAGGACATATAGGAGACCTCAGCCCTTCTGAACTGATAGCTTGAGGTCAGGGTACCTCAGCACATCTCAAGTGGTACCAGACACTTAGGTTTAGGCAATGTCATCCTGYCTAAATGAAAGGTGTAAATCCTAGAAAAGCTACATTCAGTTCAGAAAAGCACATAGCTTGAACAAAATGTGAACCTGTGTTCCTTCCCTCTGGTTTAAAGCAACATCAGACAGAGTGAACAGTCCCATGCTAGTCTGTGTTTTACAAATTCATACATGCAATAGACCTACCAGACACTGCAACGGGCTCATTGTATCACAAACCTGCCTGCAATCTCACAAAAAAAGAGTAGATGGCATAGCTTCTCTGATGGTTTCTAGAGTACTGTACTTTCCAGCCCTYCTTCTTCTACCTGATCCTAATGCATGCCTGTCATATCAAGGAATATTCAAGCTGTTTCATATGACCAAATATACACATACACTACTTGCATATGACTGGAAGCACAAGTATCAGATGTTTGGAGGCATCTGTTTTTAGTCACATTACAGATGCAGCTACAGAAATGTGACAAGGAAAATCCCTGAGGTCCTTCTGGAAAAGTGATGCCAAAGAGCAACACAGTAGATTTTTTTTTTCCTGTCAGACCAGGTGAGGCATAGAGGTTACCAGTCAGACTATACTGGGGGGGGGGGGAAGTGGTGAAAAGAAAAGCTTTCCTGGACAGCCCATTTTTTGGAATCAGAAATTTAAATTAAAGAAAATATAAAATATAAAAAATAATTCCATTAGATAAGACCACTGAATCTAGAGACAAACAATTTCAGAAAATTGCAGTTTAAAAGTTAATTGAATAAATTTCCATTCTTCCTCCTAATCTCTGTCTTTTGAAGTATTCTTTCTATGAATATAGGAATAAGAGTACAAAAATAAAAAGTGGTAACACATAACCTCATTAGAGGATCAAAGAATTCCATTATTTTCTGTCTTGGAGAAATTAAGTGTTCATTATCATAGAACACAAACAATAATATACTACACACCTTGTTTTCTGGAGGAGATCCCAATGAAGAAAAATCCGTAAAAGAAGAAGAACTGTTCCTTGTAGGGCCATTTCCACAAAAATCCATCCAAGGAAGTTCATCTCAAAAGGGCTYACATAAGAATCTATTCCAAAGCTGCTGGTCAGGTCAAACTTGATCTGATTATAGGAAAGTTCTATCAAACCTTGCCCTAAGCAGAATTGCGGGAATATAATAAATGCCCACTTGAGGATATCRTAGATGTTCTGAAAACGCTATATTAAAATTCAGCAAGAAAAGAGAGAGGGAAAAATTAGTTTTTTCAAACAGTATATTAAGCACACTTACAAAGCTAGTTACATCATTTGAATATTACTTTGAATTCTGTTTGAGTGCACTGATTTCAGCAGAGAACATTGAGAAATATTTTGGGACAAGGATCATCTCTTACTATATTTTTACAGCAATTTTTAAAACTATTTTTAGAGGGCCTAGAGCCATAGGATCCTGAGTTTAGTTAACATTCACATAACAGACATCTAGTTTATCTCAGCTATTAAACAGCAGTTACATGTAATATATAAAATGGTAAATATGCATTTCCAGCATAGTTAGCACAGAAAAGATGGTGCTAGAGRGAAAATAAGACACCTAAGTGGTTTTATATTCAGGACCTGGAATAGGCTAGATGCAACCACAACACCCATATTCAGCCTTGTATCTATTCCTGTCACAAGACCAGGAACATTACCAACACACTAGCAACGCTGATATGAAGCAGGAGAAACTACTCTATTCCTCTGCTAACCAGCAAATTGGTATCTGACAGGAATTATGTTGTACTCTACYATATAAAATGATTTGCAACAGAGAGGAAAATTGAACAAGCAAGGCCAAGTGTTTATTCCTCTGCTGTTAAAATTTTAATATTTAAATGCTATCCACTCAAAATCTCAATCTTAAACTCAACTCAGCATGAAATCTGCCTCCAAAGTTGAGTGACATTTAGCCCAGATTTGGCTTCAAACATCAAGTTGTTGACCTGGAATATGCACAGAAATGCAAACATACAGTCTGGATCTCTTTTCCATCAGCTTACTTAACTACCATTATGAATAATGGTAATTATGTACATGGAGTGAGAATGCATATTACTATTCATACAGGRYATCACAGATCCTAGGAATAAGCAGCTTATCTCTTATGTCAATATTATTCAAACACATTTCACAATGCATATAATCTATTCAATGGACCAGAACATCTCCTATTATGTGCAAATTACAACTTAATGGTCTGGAAAAGTGTCAAAGTTTCAATTAAAGCTGCTTTTCTCCATTATTAGAGTTCTCTTCCGTTATTAGAGTTCAGAGTCTTTTGTTTGTTTGTTTTGTTTTGATATGAACATCTTAGAATTCTATACTTAAACACGRTAACAAACAATACAGTATACATAGGGACGGAAAAGTCAAGAATGTTTAAAATACATGAGTTCTTCWGTTGGAAAAAGTCTTGTTTGTGTGTATGTGCACATCTACCTATCTATATGTACATATGCACACACACATGCAGGTCTGTGTGCACATATATACCTCTCACGACTAATGTAAAGCAAAAAAATTTTTTTTTACTGACCTGCACTTTAGAAATTATAGCTAGCAAACGAGGTAAGAGCGTCACTAGCGTGGTGCAAAGGCCGAATACAAAGTTTAAGGAGATGTAAGAAATAAAAGCCACATCTGAACTTGAGAAGAATCTGGATACAAGATACATCCATGGCAAAGTTGCATATCTGAAACATTAAAAAAAAAAAAAAAAAAAAAAAAAAAAAAAAAAAAAAAAAAAAAAAAAAAAAAAAAAAAAAAAAAAAAAAAAAAAAAAGGAATAAGTTATGGGGGGAGGGGAGGGGTTTGGCAGCCAAAAAAACAAACAAAAAAGATCAACACTTCGCATGCACCCTGACAGTTAGCAAAACCAATTACTCTCTGTTATTAAGATATGCAAGCCTTTCCACCAGCTGAGAAGGGAGAATAAATTTGCAATATATTTTCTTGACAAACTTACCTTCTGATGCTGCAGATATATCCTTATGAGCTGCCCTATAATGGGCAGACATGATCCATTTTTATGAACTGCCTATGTTTACTTTCACTGTTCAGAGAGCTCACAACTCTAATTCTTAAACGATTGCAAAAATCATGCAACTGTCTTACACAGAGACACAGTTAAAAAGTTAAAATCATTGTATTTGAAATCCAGACCATAGATGCTGAGCAATCATTTATTGCAACCATAAATCCTTGAACTGATAYTGCAGTCAGTGATATCTGAGAACTCAAATATGTCAGAAAAAAATCACCTTAGCATTATTAAGTATTACAGTAGGTTACCAGATTACAGTAGAGTATTAGCCATAAAATGAGTCCATAGTTACCACATAGCACAATGGTAATATGACAGCAGGTTCCTAGCTACACCGTCTTCTGTGCAAATGTTTAAAGGAGTAGGGAAGTAATCCTGAGCTCAGGCATACCAGCTGATGCCAATCCAAAACAGAGAAGTCATATTTTGTATTAAGAACAGTGAGACAGTCCATCTGGCTTAAAAATAGCCCGGACAATTAGATGAGTATGAATGTCATGTAAAAGAAATTCATTTTCCATTCAACACAGTGCCAGACATATCTACGTGAAAACCAACAGCATAAAGACTGCAAGGAGCACAGGTATAAGTGCACACTGAGGCATGACCATAAATATATATGTATATTTTTAATACTAACATATGTATGCATAATTATTTTGATAATAAGCTCAATGCCAGAGTAACTAGCCAAAAATCTGTGACTTCAGTTCTTCAGCATATTAAACAGTAGTTTAGACTGTGAGCCATAGAAGTCCCTTTTAAGCTCAGTATTTTGTACTTTARTATTTTCACCTGAGAACACCAAAACATGTTACTTTAGGAAACAAACTTTTCCAGCTGTGAAGCAACAGTGATGCTATCTTCAGTTTATAGCAACATAAAGATTGAGTGACTTGGTTAGGATCTCAAAGGAAGATTGTAATGCTGTTGCAGATATTTTTTTAGGATCCTGTTGACAGCCTTAATCACACAATATTTTCTTTCCTTCATGCACATACTGAAATCACAGTTCTAAATTTTGCTCTGAATTACTGTAGTGTAAATAAAATACATTACTTTTGAAAATAGAGCTTAGGAGAGAGAGAGAGATGATTTAAAGTGCTGTTACTGCAACATATATGWAAGGAAAAGTTAACTTGTTCATTTACAGCTGCTAAAAAGTGAGTAATAATTTTCAAATACGTAGGACTAAAGTTGTATCTGCCAGTCAAGCCTACATTCCTATCCTAACTCTTTCTTCCTGACTGCAAATCAGCTTCAAATTTAGCTATAATTTGTTATTTTGTGAGCAACAGTGATAGAGCATATTGGACAAAAGTGCTTAAAATGTAGCATTATAAAACACTTCTGCTACTACTAAAAGGAAAATAAATGCAATTTAGTTATGAGACCATAACGTTTCTAAAGCATTAGTAAATCTACTTTAAACTAATACACTAGGAACTTGTTGATTAATCCTTCAAACACACATCCTTCTGTCAYATGGTTTATAGAAAAATTATAGAATATATCCAGCTATTGAGTTTCCAAAAAAAGAGCTGCTGAATGCATGAAAYCTTCAAAGTAGTTTCAAGAAGAGAATAGGTAAATTTTTAAAAGTATTTGTCTGAAATTATTTCTTGGATGGGACATGCCCTGACCTTAGAGACGGTCCCTTTCTAGGCTCTTTCCCCATGATTCCCTAATGAGCACAGTTGTATTCCATCATCTAAGCCTCTTACTCTGAGGATATGCAATCTCACCTATGAAGACAGCAAACATTAGTTGCTTGAGATAAGGAAGAGAATTCTTCTTCCAAATGCTTATCCATTAATTATTCATTTTCAGCATTTCTCACACCCTCTTGGACTGCGCACAGTAAGAYCATTAGTTTGACTGAGCACAAGGCACACTCATTTAGAGAAACTAGTCCTCTTTTAACAAGTTATTTTAATTTTTTATAACTTTTTTTCACATAAAACCAAAGTGAGAGATGAGATGGGAGGACTTTTCCTATCTCACAGTATCARTTGAAGACAATTCTTCAACCAGTCCAGAGCTCCAGGTTGGCTGGTCTTCATATTGGAAAGGTAAGTTCCCGGAGCTTTGTCAAATTACAGAATTACAGAAAATGTGTAGAATGTAATAAAAGTCATATCTTCAGTTTTTGATGCTATTCTCCACAGCTAACCAGCTAAATCCTGGCCTGACTATGCTATTATTTTACTACCCTTTTGGAAGATAACTTACACTCAATTTCTAACAGTAAATGATTGTTATACAGCCTGAGTATTTCCTTGAGACATTTCCAGCACTTTGCTTATAAGTCTCCTTCCCCTTTCCCTGTGGAACTTTCAACCTCATGTTTCAACTTGTTTTTTCACTATCTTTTGCTGAATCATAATCATTTCCAAAGACAGAAAATCATGCAYCCAGCAGCAGGTGCAAACAAAGCCTAAAGATTTTTGTTTGTTTCTTATAAGCTATAATGCCATAGTAACATTTCCAATCACATACCCAAAGAGTATCAGCAGGAGAACAGTGGCTGCCAAGTTCTCTCGGAAAGTGAAGGCTGATAGCTGGAAGGCAGTAATAACACCAACACACAGGGTGACTGGAACCATGTAAAACAGCTAGAAACACAAGGAAAAGGGGCACTTAGTCAGTGAGYATCACTTATTGGTCTTACTCAGTTAGTATAGAAGGGGTTTACACTTTAACATTTTCATATTTGCAGTATAATTACCCTATGAATTAAGAAGAATTATGCAGAAGAGCACTGACRTTTCATAGTTCATAGTGGCTGTGAAACTGCCCCCATTACACACAGATGTACACATGTAACTGACTGACAAAATAAATCCAAATATAGAATATTTTCCTCAGTTCCATTTCTACTGACCTTTCTAACACATCCGTTTAACAAGCTAACTCTTCCAGATAATGGGTCCATATGGGACTGTCGCTCTAAAGCCCCAAASTATACTATGAATACATAGGCTAGGACCCAGGAGCAGTACTTTTCAACGATTTGTGCTTCTGCTATAGGAGAATATTAAGGATACAGTTTCAAAAGAGACTTTAATGACAGACAATGCATGCAGATGAAGCAAATGACAACTTCTAATAGGAACAAAGTATTTAGAAGAGACATAGCCACCAGGCAACAGGGTTAACATTTGAGTAATAGTCTCCCAATATAATATTAGCAAACTAATTAGTAGTGGGGGATGCKATTGGTATAGGGGATTCATATCCAAGCACTCAGGAGAGCTGGGTTCTGCTTTCATCTAACAGCTGCATGATATGAAAGTCCTGCTCTCGGCTCCTTTCTCACTGTCTACCTGCTTCGTGTATTAAAAMCGAGCTCTATGGGGCTGTGACTTTCTGTGCGAGACGCAACATCTAACTTTCTCCTAATGTAAAAAGTAACAAATGACTATTAATCAAGGTCTGTCTAATATTCAGAGTATAAAAAAACAGTATTCTAACTGCTAAAATCAGATTTTCATACTGAAGCACAACGCAAACATCCTCAGACTTAAACCAGAGAGCATTACTTCTTTGTCAATATGAAAAGTCTTTTTTT